>NC_053025.1:171856581-172031216 GCF_003073215.2 Triticum urartu | reverse complement strand
CCAGAGATACCAGAGAAGTATGATGGGAGACTGAACCCGTCAGAGTTCTTTAGCATCTACACCATCGCCATTCAAATGTCGGGGGAAGAGATGAGAAGGTTTTTGCCAACTACTTCCCTTTGGCACTCAAGCTGAACATGAGGTCTTAGCTGATGCACCTGCCAGAGAATTCCATATCGACTTGGGCTGACCTATGTCATGAGTTCATTGGTGCCTTCCCGGGCGGCCGTCAAAAACCTGGGCGGCCCAGCGATTTGCAGCTTCTCCCGCAGAAGGAAGGAGAGACCCTCCGGAAGTACATGCAGAGGTTTAGTCGAGTCCACGGAAATATTCCAGATATCCACCCGGCAGCTGTGATAGATGCGTTCCAATCCAGCGTGTGCAACCATTGGATACGTTCCAAGATGATCGTTCGGTTGCCCAACACTGTGAAGGAGCTTTACACCTTGGTGGACAAGTGTGCTCGGGTGGAGGAGGGGAGGAAACTCCCTAGAGAAGAAGATGGCGTCGACATCGACTCAGAGGATGGCGACCAGGCCACCAGTCAGAAGAAGAACAAGAAGCGCAACAAGAGGTTGAAGGATAAGGAAGTAAGGACCGTTGAGGGATCGGGCACACCGAGTACTTGCAAGAAGGTTAAGGTTGAAGCCCCCGGTAAGGAAGTTGCCGCGTGCACTAACTACCGGGAGGCTGCGGCTGCCGAGAAGGCTGGGAAAGGTGACAGGCCATACTGCCAGATTCATCGGACCAAGGGCCACGATCTCTAGGAGTGCCATCAAGTTGAACAGCTCGTCAAGAAGCAAAGGGCTGAGTAGGAGAAGCATGATAAGGATAAAGGTCAGAATGGCGCTGGCGGGAAGGGCCGAGACGGCGAAGCAAGTCGCCCCGGCAAGGCTCCTCGGAATCAAGGAAAACCCGCCAGAGGTCGTGAGAAGGAAGATTGCAATGATGAAAGTGATGGAGGAGATGAAGAAGAAACCAGCGAGCAGGAATTCTAGAAGGCCACTGATGCCCTATGGATTGACGAGGGTGCATCTTTGCACTCTTCTCACCGCCACCTTAAACGGTGGGTGCGTGAAGTTAACGCCGTGGAGCCAGCGGCAGACTCTCAGAAGCCGCTCAAGTCGTCATGCACGCCCATCATCTTTGACGAAGAGGACCACCCTGACCGCACCACTGCGGTAGGGTGCTTGCCGTTGTTGGTCTCACCGACAATCCGCAACCACAAGGTGGCAAAGATGTTGGTTGACGGTGGGGCCGGGTTGAATCTGATTTCCCAAAGGTCATCAACAAACTCTAGATAGCAGAGGAAGAGCTCAAGGTCACATGCACGTTTCAAGGAATCAACCCCGGCAGGAGTCATCCTAAGGGAAAGATCACATTGCAGGTGACATTTGGGGGAGAGTTGAATTACCGTACGGAGAAGGTTGTGTTTGATGTGGTCAACCTCCCTTGCCGTACAATGGGATCCTTGGACGCCCAGCTCTGGCCAAATTCATGGCGGCATCCCACTATGCCTACAACACCTTGAAGATGTCAGGGCCGGTGGGCATTATTTCCATTCCGTCAGACAAGAAGGACGCAATCATTTGCATGGACAAGATGTACCGGGACGTAGTCGCGGTAGAGGCCGCTGAAGCCACAGTTCCCCCAAGGAAAGCAATGGGCAAAAGAAGGCTAGCAGGGACTCGAACAAGGAATCCGGGAAGTGTACCTCTTCGGAGTATGTTGCGCCTGTTCTTGACTTGCCGGAGAGTTCCAATAGCAAGAGATCCAAGGCTGCTGCACCCCATGTGAAAAAGGTCCCAACGGGGCTGGCTGGCGTTGATGATACTTTCACTATTAGTGCTACCCTTGACGACAAATAGGAAAGCGCGCTCATTGCCTTCCTATGGGCAAATATCGATGTTTTTGCCTCGCAACCATCTGATATCCCCGGTGTTCCCAGGGAGGTAATCAAGCACCACCTTACTATCTGCCCACATGCCTGACCCGTCAAGTAGAAGGTCCGAAAGCAATCCTTGGAGCGACAACAGTTCATTGTCGAGGAAATCAAGAAACTTGAGGCAGTTGGTTTGGTCAGAGGAGTACTACATCCAACGTGGTTAGCAAACCCAGTGGTCGTGCGCAAGGCTAATTGGAAATGGAGGCTTTGCATAGATTTCACGGATCTGAACAAGGCATGCCCGAAGGACCCATTTCCCTTGCCGCGCATCGACCAGATTGTGGATTCCACTTCCGCGTGTGATTTTCTCTCCTTTCTGGATGCATACTCTGGATATCACCAAATCTTTATGTCCAAGGAAGACGAAAAGAAGACCTCATTCATCACCCCATGTGGCACATACTGCTTTGCGCAAATGCCTTTCAATTTGAAGAGTGCCAGATCCACTTTTGCAACAGCAATCTAGATTGGTTTTGAATCACAATTGCACAGGAACATGGAAGCTTACATGGATGATATTGAGGTCAAAACCAAGGATAGATCGACCCTCATCCAGGACTTAGAAGAGACGTTTGCTAATCTGCGCAAGATCAACCTGAAGCTGAACCTGGAGAAGTGTGTACTTGGCGTTCCAACCGGCAAGCTACTTGGTTTCTTTGTATCCCATCACGGCATAGAGGCCAACCCCGATAAGATCAAGGCTATTGAGCAGATTCAGGCAACTAAGATGGTTAAGGATGTGAGGCATTTGACAGGGTGCATTGTCGCGCGTAGCAGATTCATCTCTAGGGCTGTCGATCGCACCTTGCCATTCTTCAAAATCTTGAAGAAGGCAGGACCCATGAAGTGGACTCCGGAAGAAGACGCAGCACTGCAAGATTTGAAGACCTACTTGTCTTCTGTGCCAACCTTGGTTTCTCCCAAACCACAAGAGCCATTACCGCTATACCTGGCAGCAACTAATAAAGTGGTTAGTGCAACACTAGTGGCGCAGTGGGAAGTCGAAGAGGTAGCAGCCTCAGCCAGTGTCCCTTCCGGGGGAGAGAGTGAGCACAGCCCGACAAGGCCAGACATGGATCAAGATAGAGGAGAGCACGGCAGCGGAGGCAACCCCAAGGATGCGGCAAAGAAGAAAGTGGTGCAACGCCCAGTATACTTCGTCAGCTCCTTATTGCAGGGGGCTAGATCCAGGTACTCTGGTGTGCAAAAGTTGATTTTTGGCCTTGTCATGGCCTCAAGGAAACTGCGCCACTACTTCCAAGCCCACGAGATCACGGTTGTCACCCGCTTCCCTTTGCAAAGGAGACTCCGAAACCCTGAGGTTATCGGTAGAATAGTGGAGTGGGCATTGGAGTTATCCAGCTTTGGCCTGAAGTTTGAAAGCACATCAACAATTCAGAGTAGAGCATTGGGAGAGTTTATTGCAGAATGGACGCCAACCCCTGATGAAGAGGTACTAGAGACAGTTAATCCCGACAAGGAAGCACCCCAAGAATGGACCATGCATTTTGATGGTTCCTTCTCCGTACAAGGTGCAGGGGCTGGCGTGCTTCTCATTGCTCCCACTGGAGAGCACTTAAAGTATGTCGTACAGATGCATTTTCCCCAGGAGGAGGCGAACAACAATACTACAGAGTATGAAGGTGATGTAGGGTGGAACCCTATACGGCCGAACTTTCACGAAAGGAGCGGATCATGCGATGAACACGAAGAACACGAGGGGAAACACGAGAGAATCACTCAAACCAACAAGAACGATCACACATATGCTAGATCCTCGAAACACAAAGAGATACAAGATCCGAATCCAACAAAGGATGATACATACGGTAACCGGTTCTTCTCTGTGAGGAGGTCTTGATGCCTTCCCGTTAGGGGTCTTGAATCCAAGATGGATCTTCTCCGAAGAGGTGTCAGTCCCTCGCGATGGAGTAGATCTGGATGGATGAGCAAAGCTCAATCTCACATATGAGCTAACACAATGCTAACCCTAACTAGGAGGAGAGGACTATTTATAGTCTTAGTGCAAATGAGGGCGAAGTGAAGGGGTGCATGGGCCTCGGGCCCGAAACTGTGCGCGGACAGGTACCGGACGTCTGGTGGATTACAGTCGTTCGGTGGCTCGTGGGCGTCCGGTAGCTTCCGGACTTCCGCTAGTTCTGGCTCGATTGAGGTGGCACCGGATTTTTAGAGATGGTCGGTCGTCCGATCACCGGTCGTCCGGTTGCGTCGGACGTCCGCTGATTAGGCTTGGGTGCGGGGGCGCTGGTCGTTCGGTCCTGGCCGGACATCCGCTTGCTGTAGCTCGCATTGGTCATGGCTTGGATAGGCTGGGGCTTCAGGTGTCGGACGTCCGGTGTCGGCCGATCGTCCGGTGGCTGGAGCTTCAGTGGCAGCTCTTCTTCTTGGCACTTGGTGTCCTAGCCGTCTTGTCCGTTGGATGTAGCTGCTCCTTGGCTTTCCTCCAAGTACCTGATTATGCATAGTGTTTCCGCTTGAGGTAGAAGCCATGTCTCATATATAGAAAGTCGTAGTTTGGAGAGGAGTGAGTTCACCTTATCTTCGATAGCCTTTGCTCGGGCTCTTGTCATTGGTCCAAGTGGTGTCGTAGGAGATGTAGGTAGGTCCATGGGGATGACCTTGGGTTGCTCCGCATCATCTCCCCCCTTGGGAAAGATCCGACCTCAGATCGAAATCTTCATCACCATGGTAGGGCGAGAGATCCTTGACGTTGAAGACGTCGCTCATGTTGTACTTGTCGCGCGGGAGGTTGATCTTGTAAGCGTTGTTGTTGTAGCGTGCTAGCACCTTGAAGGGTCCATTGGCTCATGGTAGAAGCTTGGACTTGCGTTCATTGGGGAAGCGTTCCTTGCGAAGGTGTAGCCACAAGAGATCTCCAATGATGAATATCATGGGTTGCTTGTTGACAACCTCGAAGGGAGACTTGCCAGTAGTTGAGTGTCTTGCGCGGTTGGAGGCGTACTCGGCGATCGGTAGGCACTCTTCCCACTCCTTGATGTTCCTCTTGATCTACACGCGTAGGAGGGTGGAGAGTGTTCGGTTCGTCACTTCCGTTTGGCCGTCGGTTTGTGGATGGTATGCCGTGGAGAATAGTAGCTTGATTCCGAGCTTGGCGCATAAGATCTTCCAAAAGTAACTCAAGAACTTGACGTCGCGGTCCGAGACAATCGTCTTTGGCACTCCATGTAGGCGTAAGATTTCCCTACAAAAGAGATTTGCAACATGTGAAGCATCGTCTATCTTTTTGCAAGGAATGAAATGAGCCATTTTTGAGAATCAGTCCACAACAACAAACACGGAATCCTTTCCATTTATAGTCCTAGGCAAACCAAGTACAAAATCCATGCTAATATCTTCCCATGGGTGATATGGAATTGGAAGGGGCGTATATAGACCATGAGATTGAGCTTTGGACTTAGCATTGTGACATGTCGAACATCGGTTGGTGAAACGGTTGGCTTCGCGGAACATCTTGGGCCAAAATAGTTCTTGGAGAGCGTAGCAAAAGTCTTGTCGCGTCCAAAATGTCACATTAGTCCTCCATGAGATTCTTGCAAAAGCAACAAACGAAGAGAAGACTCGGGGATGCATGTTATCTCTCATAAGATAACCATCTTTGATGTAATAGTGTTCCCAAGATGTATGCTTCAAACATTTGGCATAAGGAATAACAAAAGTAGGATCATGCACATACAAGTCTTTTATGTGCTCAAAGCCTATGACATTCAATTCAAATTGAGTAACAAGCATGCATATATGGGAAAGCGCATCCGCCACAACATTTTCCTTTCCTTTGATATACTTGATGACATAAGGAAATGACTCAAGGAATTCACTCCATTTAGCATGACGTTTGTTCAACTTAGTTTGACCCTTAAGATATTTAAGTGTTTCATGGTCGGTATGGATGACAAATTCCTGAGGGCGAAGGTAATGTTCCCATTCATGCAAAACTCGCACTAAAGGATATAGCTCTTTGTCATAGATGGGGTAATTGAGTTGCGCTCCAGAAAGAGTCTCACCAAAGTAAGCTATGGGGCGCTTCTCTTGCGTTAACACACCTCCTATGCCATTATCACTAGCATCGCAATGAATTTCAAAAGGTTTGTCAAAGTTGGGTAATGCAAGCAAGAGAGCATGAGTAAGAAAAAAATTAAGCTCATTGAATGCGCTATCTTGAGACGGTCCCCAAACAAAGGGTGCATTCTTCTTACTCAAAGCATGCAAAGGTGAAGCAATGGTGCTAAAATCCTTCACAAATCTACGGTAGAAACCGGCTAGAGCAAGGAAGCTACGCACTTGTTGCAAGTTGGTTGGTTGGGGCCAAGTTTTAATAGGATTGATCTTAGATTCATCAACACGAACACCCATGGAAGACACAACGAAACCCAAGAAAACGAGCTTGTCAATGCCGAAAAGGCATTTGTCCATATCTATACCTACTATTAAAGGGAATAGGTATTCTTGGTTTGGTTTAGTCCTTTACTATTAAACAGAATATGTATTCTTGGTTTGGTTTAGTCCTTTACGTTTGGTTTACACACGTTAAGTGATCTGGGCCAGTTACTTGTATGTTGATGGGCCTTTTATGGGCTTTCGTAGAGAGACCGCGAAAAATAATTGGGTCAAAATAAATCAACATTGTGGGAATTGAACACAAGACCTCCTGTCTATCTCTTAGATGTAACAACCAAAGACTTATGCACCTTTCATATTTACTAATCCCAACTCACTCTAAATATACGAGTGGCAGTCATCATGTTTATTTATTTATTTTTTGCGAGAAAAGGAGTTGATATTAACATGGCCAAATTACTGAAAGGTCCATATAGAAAAGGAAATTACAACCAAGCCCCTCTGCAACCCGGCTACGCCGGCGCCGTGGACGAGCCGGTGACACACCGTTCGCCGCTGCTCGCTGACGCCTTGCATCGAAGCAGCCCTCGGGCAAAACGGGAAGTCTCCGATCAACGGTCCCTGAGGACCTACACCCATGGCCGTCGTCGTCGTTGCACTGCTCAACATCGCCTTCCTTCTCCAAATCTTCAACCGCCGGAATTGCCATCCCTCGATATCCGGCACGGGGGAACCATGCATGGCCTCTCCACCGAGCAACGAGCATGAAGAAAGGAGCTGGTCCACCGCGGAGCTCCACCGGAACTTCATCGTCGAAGGGGAGACCAACACCTGCAAAAAGCCGATCCACACGCACCGTCGCCACCATGACGCCACCAGCTGGCTCCCTAGGCACTCCTACACTATGTACACGCTGCAAATCGGGCCTCCCCCGTCCTCCCGCCGCCGGAGCATCCGGCGGAGGGTGAAGGAGCCGCTGATTCGGCAACGGCGAGGTGGAGAGCCCGGGGTTCGCACAAATCGCCCTTCGTTCCTGTAGATGGGGAAGGGTGAGGTCCAAGGCTCATGTTTAGGGAGAGCTAATTAAGAGAATGAGCTAACAAAGGAAGGATTGTGGGCTTAAATATAATATTTAAACGAATGTGGCTAATTAAAGAAAGGATTATGGGTAAATCGATGGAATAACTATTAGAAAATTGTGGTCTTAATAAATTCTACATGAAGGATTTGAGGTAAAAAGGTAGGATAATTAAAAGAAAGGATCTATAGGCCTTAATGTGTTGGGGCTACTAAATTACAAAAGTAAGGATTTGATTCCCGACTAAAACGGGTGAGGACTTCATGGTAATTAATGAAAGGATCATACTTGAATGCCATTAAAAAAGGATTGTATTTAAATGAAATCAGTGGGACATTATGCCTCGCAAAAAAATATGAACATGACTAAATTGCGACGTATTTTTTTATGTTCATTTTGTAGAAGGACGATGCTGCGTTGCAACATGTTCTTCATAATGAATCCGATGCAGTGGGACATTATGCTTGTGAAAAACATTAATTTTCCCCGTTGCAACGCACGGGCATATGTGCTAGTTAGCATAAATGTGCTCTTTTCTACAAGTTTGTAGCACGGTTGATGCGAAGCATCCTACGTTCATCCCCATGTACACTCCGACTACTCTCCAAGCCCCAAGAGAACATAAGACGAGACCTCAAGTATACGCCATTGGACACAAGGTGAAATCGCTCCTCTCCGAATCATCACTTCCCACATGTGAGACATGGCAACTACCTCAAACATATGTGCTATGCATGACCAGGAACCAAGAGGAAGCCCATGGAAAAGAGGGCGAGGACACCAAGCGCGAGGAGCAAGAGAAGGACCTGCTCGGAAGCTTCAGCCACCGAACGAGCGGACTACGCTGGACGTCCGACGCCTGGGCACTCATCCAGCAAGAAGGGCCAGCCAACGGAAGCTACAGCGACTGGACGTCCGACATGTACCGGACGTCCGACACACTCCAGCGATTGGACATCCGACCGTCTCCGGAAATCCGGCACGACCTCAACCGAGCCAAAATGCCGGACGTCCGACAAGTACCGGACGACCGGACCCTCGCGAGCCACCGGACGTCCGATACCTGTCGGACGACTAGCGCCTGTGTGTGCACAGACATCGGCCCGAGGCCCATGTATCCCCCACTTACCCCTTCGTGTCCCTAGACTATATATACTCCTCCACCTCCTCCTAGTTAGGGGTAGCAAAGTAGTAGCTCATTAGAGATAGAGCTTTTCTCATCCATTACATATCTATTCCACGAGAGAGACCGCGGCCCCTCTTCGGAGAAGATCCATTGGATTCAAGACCCCCTTTTGGGTGGCCCCCATCAAGACCTCCTTTGGAGAAGAACCGGTTACCGTGTATCGTCCGTTGTTGACTTTGGATCTTGTATCTCCTAAAGTGTTTCGAGGATCTAACACTTGTGTAATCATTCTTGTTGGTTTGAGTGTTCTCTTGTGTTTTCCACATGTCTTCCCTCGTTTCCCTCCTCGTGTTCTTTGTGTTCATCGCGGGATCCGCTCCTTTCATGAAATATCGGCCGATTAGGGTTCCTACCCTACATCATCTTGGTATCATGAGCCACGTTGATCACGATTTCGGAGCCTCCCCTCTTCGTTTTCTAGCTTAATTTTGTTGTGTTCTTCCCCAATTTCGAAAATCTCCACCAAAAATAGCCCCCAATATTTTTTGTGATTTGTTGGTTTGATGGAGTTTTGTTGGATTTGATCCATTGATTTGCTTGGTTTCAAGTGGATCTAGCATCTCACCTAGTTTCCCGATCTTTCAGGCACACAATCTCCTCATTTTTGACCCCAAAATCCCCATATTCCGCCGAAAATCACGTCCCGAAACTCGCATCTCGCGTTGACCCCAACCCCCAGATGACCGACGCTTTCCGGACGTCCGGAGCCCCTGGAACGACCGGACGTCCGACCTTTTCCGGATGAACGGAACCCCTAACCTGAGCCGAATTTACGGACTTCCGAGCCCGCCCGGACGTCCGGCCATCGGACATCCGACCTTGTCTGGACGTCCGTAACCTGTAGATATCACCTTCGGCTGATTTTTGTTTCGGCCATAACTAATTCATCCGGAGTCCGATTTTCGCGTTCTTTAGCTCGTTGGAAAGCTCTTGACATCCCCCTTCCCACAAAAATACCACCAACATCTTTTGACTCCATCAAATTTTGTGAACTTTGGCATCTTTGCCTAGGGCTTCCGCCACATCATCCGCTACACCACCACCGACTTCCGCAACCTAACCAATTTTGTTCCCCTTCGCATTAGTGGTTGCTTAAGTTGTGATTTGAGTCTCCTAAGGTGTCTAGTCTACTTAGGTACAGTTGCTTCTTCATCAACCACCACCACCACCATAACTTCCGCATAGGCTTTCCCACCGTACACTTCCGCCACCCCAACTTAACCCAATTTGTTTGTGTTGTGAGTTGTGTATCCTAAGGTGTTTCGGCTACTTAGGGACCGTGCTTCCAACTCCGGCACCTTGTATAGTCCACCACACTTCCCTCCATTTCCGCGATCCCATTGAGCTTCCGCAACACCACCACCGCATCCCGCTACCACCATTTGACATTTGAGATTTTGAGTTCGCAGTTTTTCCGTTTCCTAAGGTGTTTCGGCTACTTAGGGACGAGACTCCATGATCTTGGTATCTCCATCAAGATCATTGCCACTCATCATCGCCAAGAACGGTAACCTCCATATCATCATGGTATCGTGGAATCCCTCCATTGTATATTCCCTTGCGATTGCATTAATAACCCCTAGCCCATTTTGTGTCACTTGTCTATCGAGACTAGCCTTTTGAGTATTGCTAGCAACTTTACTTGTGCACATTAGTGATCCGCCCATACATTGCATACATAGCATACCATATCGGTATCTTCTTGTTATCATATCATCCTTTGTGCCACAAGTTTGTTCCCGCATATATACAATTTCTATCTTGGTTTGTGCATTGTGCCAAAGTGGCCATAAAAAAGAATAAGATTTTAGGCAAAGTAAAAGAGAGAGCAAAGAATCTTGTAAGCAAGTGCAATAGCATCATATCACATTTCATATAAGATTGTCATATCCGATCATCTTGGATCATACCACCGGAACATCATACATATATAGCATACTTGGGATAGAAAGTCGATACATTTTGCATCTTATAGGTTGTGCACAAGTGTCGTATCCACCTATAGAGCAATCGTGCTAGCGTCTCTCTTGAGTTGTGCAACACGAGCGTTTTCTGTGGATTCCACATTTTGTGCTCATTCCTTGGTTGCACGACCCCATTTTATCTATCTGTGTGTGTGTTTCCATGTACCACACATTGCTATTGGTCTACTTGTTTCACTTGCAAATTTGTGAATATCTTTCAACATTATTGACTCTTGCTAACATTTTGCATTAAATTTTTGTGCCACTATCCTCACCGAGCTCCACCATAAGCCTTATTTGTGTAGGTGTGAGAAACCGACAAGAATTGGTACCAATTGTGCTATTTCCTTGTTACATCATTGAGTGATCATTGATCCATCTTCAACATCGGTCAACGTACATTTGGTATATTTCTTCTCCTTTCTCCACTCATATTTGCTCGAGTATTGTGATGGATAGGCAAGGCATTTCATCTCCGGTCTTTGACAACAACGACGGCGTGAACAACTACGTCGCCAAAGAGTCAATCTTCGATCTACAACGACAAATGCAAGGCGCACAATCAAGATTGAGAGAGCGCATCGAGAACCTCTCCATCGACATTCGTCACTCTGAAGCAAGGAAAAGGGACTACATCGACAACAAGCTTTCCGCACAAAAGGAGGAGCAAGATGCAAGGATGGAGGAGATTCGAACCTTGTTGATCAACCATTCTTCCACTTCATCATCCTCAAGGCGGCGACGCTCAAGTCACAAGTCTTCGGAGAGCAAAAATGATGCAAGCGCAAGTCGTCCACGTCCATGGCGATCACCATCGCGGTCGAGATCCACCTCGTCATGAAGGGCAAGTCACCTCCAAGCATCATGTGCACGACGACGGCGACGAATGCCATCGAGCTCAAACACGACAACGACACCATCATCATGAAGATACTCTACACGCGCCTACCTACAAGTCCCAACAAGCACTACTTCACGCCGAGGCAAAGCTTCATGAGCACAAGAGAAGACCGCGAGACAAGCACCACCAAGAGCACGCTACGGCTACTACCACCACCGCTTCGGCATCTTCACTAAGTGTTCTCAACACACCTTCGCCTTCGGACGTACGTCATCTTCGCCTACTTCCCATGAGTTCGCCTACATCAACATCTTCAAGTACAAGGCGACCACCTACGAGCGAGGGCGACACTTCCATCTTCGGAATCCCCTCAAGGAAGATGGTCGAGCATGGGAATTTCCCTTCGATCATGGAGATGAGCTACGAGGTGCCACATCATATGGGCCTCCAACAACAAGACGATGACAAGAAGGTCGAGCAAGGGCCATCCCCTTCGACCACGATGACGAGCATGAACCTCTTCAACAACATGCAGCCGGCGCCCATATTGGACTCATACTCCGAGTCAAGCTACGAGACTGCACATGAGACCTTATCTTTGGTCTTAGAGGAGAGTGATGATGTGCCATCTTCGGCCTTCATCCACGGCCACGACTATGACATGATTGAGCATGGAGACGTTTGCACCTACATCTCTCCGACACCCACATATCATGAGATGACCCAATTGCCATGTGAGGAGAGCCACCACCCCATGAGTGAGATGAGTGACTCCACCATATATGACATTGAGTGCATTTCCTATGAGAGGATGAGTGTGATCACCACTAGCCCCACACTCGAGAGCATGCCACACATTCTATGTGAGGTTGAGAGCCATTTGAGTGACTCCACCAACCATATGAGTGAGAGCATCCAATAGGGAGTGAGTGAGCCACAACACTTAGTGAGTGAGGTACTTGACACGGCATGTGAGGCCACTATGATTTCTAACGACTTAACCTCTACTCCGAGTGTGTTTTCTTCTTTGGTGCTAGGTCTCCTACATGATGATTCGCCTATCCTGGAGGATTCCATATCTCCAATGGAGACAACTATGGCCATGGTGGAAGAAGATGCACCCCCACATGGTTCCATCAAGATGAAGATGACCATGACTTGGTCTTCGACACCTCACCTACAACACATGAGAGATGCTCCAAATATAACATAGGTGATGGTGCTTCTCTTGTCCCACTAGTGGACTATCTCACCAATGATTGCTTGCATGATGTTGATCCACCTATTCCCATGCTTCATGCTAGTGCGAATTCTTCATGTCATGACTTACCAATCTATGATGAATATGATTATGAGTATGTTGATTTGCCTAGTTGTGATGCTATGATCCATAGGATATCATGTGAAAATTCTATTGGTCACATCATGTTTGATAATCCTTTGAACTTGTCATTGCTATGAGTGAGATCTCCCATACTGCATCATTTCAATCTCAACATAGTGACTATGCATGCCCCATTCAAATAAATCCCATTTGCACTCATGGCATAGATGACGAGATGATGGGCATTGGCTTTTGTTTTTCATGTGATGACATTGCCATGCTTCCTTTACATGATTTCAACAATTCATCTACTATGCCATGCCATAATCACAATTTACCAAATATGCTTTTTTGGATGTTGTCAATATTCTCCATGTGATGTTTCCACTAATGCTCATGAGGAGACCCCCATAGTTTGCTCATACATATTAGGATATTTTGATGCATTCCAAACTTTGCATGTTTGCCATGATTGCTTGCACCGTATGCATTCCATGAATAACAATGCTCTACATATTTCTTGTGATACATACACAATTTGAGTCTCCATTATGCTATACATAACAACAAACCTATCATGATGGATGACATGTTTCTATATAACGCATCTCATTTATTTGAGCATTGGATATTTTGTGCTAACCAACACAAGCACATGCGCATCATGATGGATGGCATGCACATCTACCATGCACACGCAATTTTCCCTTTGTCTTTGGTTTGCGCAGGAACTCACTGATACTCGTCAACCTCTCAATCCCAAGAGCTGATGAAACAAGCTCTTGAGAGCAAAGATGACTTGGGATGCTGTGAACTATCCTTCCCACCGCCCTCTTTGCGCAACGACTACGCGCATCTCTCTCACTTGGCTCTCACATGTCTATGGGCTATATACCGCTTGTCGCTTCATGCTCATTTTACCGTGTTCAATTTGCATGTTATGCTTACTTCTATGCCTTTGCCATGCAATTGTGACCCTTGCGTGCATCTACCCATGTTTCACCATTATGCTACTCCTATGTGTATTTGCATGCTTGGTGGAGATCCTTGTTGCTATTGCCATGTTTATCATGTGCCTCATGCTATTGATGCTATTTTGCTCATGTCCCCCTTTCATGCTTGTGTTATGTCATGTGACTTATTCATGCATACTATTTGCACCCATGACATGCTTGCTATGATTCCCTCTAGTATGTTGCATCTTCGCACTACTTGCTCACACCACTTGATTGCTATGATTGCTTGGTTTGTCACATCACCCGTGTTCCATTATTACTTGCTTTCTTGGGTTGATGACATATATGTTCATGCCTCTCACATGATATATTTTGTTCATTGTTGCTTGCCTCTAATTGCTGCATCTATGCTTATTGATCGTGGAGACTTGGACACTTTACTTGTGATGCATGCTTGCTTGATTGAGCCTATTGTATTTGGTTGTTCTCGCATCATATGCCTCCATACTATGAAATGCTCCCTTGTCCTTTTCTTATGATGAGCATGATGCATCCACTTGTTGGGTATTTTACCACATGAATGATAGGTTTTGCATCTCCGCTAACCTCATTTGTTTTTGCGAGTGTTTGTCATGTTCTTTTATTTTGAAGAATTCACAAGGCGATACCATCATGAGACAATTTGGTCATGTGAAGGCATACACGATGTGCAACACCAACATTTGCGAGAATCTCCTAAAGGTGAACCCCTTCCCTTTGAGCCATCCTCAAATATGCATATTGGGTGGGTCACTCTTTCATTGTTGTCTCCTTCTTGTTGTCTACATGATACATCTCGTGAACGGAGGAGCGACATGGGAGATTGACTCTATGGACCTTCAAGTTGAGGAGCGCTCGGACTTATTGGAAGCACCTTCGAACCTCCACTCATGCCACGACATCGAGCATTGGTACACCAACACCTCCATATTTGTTGATTGTGTTCACACATGTCATGCTCATTGGACATCTCACACTCATGACAAATTTGCATCTTATGCATGGATTGGCTCATATTATGATTGCCTTGTTGCATCTTGTCTTTCTATGTCATCCATGATATATGAGCTTGTGCATTTCCTTAGCAAATTTGTTGTGATATACCTTGATGGCATATTCATACATCATGATGTTATTGACTACCACCAATTGCATGATCACATCACATTGAGCATCCATTGCCATATTCATGCTATTGATAAACCATCTCTCCATGACATCATTTTGCGCCGAGGTTGCATTGATCATATTCACGACACATTCGTGTGCACAATGAATGCTTTTGCTCCCATGAATGCTTTACATCTCATTCCATATCATCTTGCTAAGCTTTCTGTGTTTTTTCACGAACAATATTGCCGAACGGACTCATTCTTACATGATGGACACTCTATGTGCACTCACCATTGTATTGCCGAGTGTCATTTGTGTTTGCTCTTTTTGCATGTATACCACTCCAGCGACACCTTGGAGCACTTGGATTGTGCCATGCCCTCAACTCCGTCCAACTGCAAGTCCATCCACGACAAGCGTTTCCATGGTGATGAGGATCACGATCCGAGGTTGGATCTTTCCCAAGGGGGGGAGATGATGTGGAGCATCCCACGTTCATCACCATGTACACTCTGACTACTCTCCAAACCCCAAGAGAACATAAGCCGAGACCTCAAGTATACGCCATTGGACACAAGGTGAACTCGGTACTCTCTGAATCGTCACTTCCCACATGTGAGACATGGCTACTACCTCAAACATGTGTGCTATGCATGACCAGGAACCAAGAGGAAGCCCATGGACAAGACGGCGAGGACACCAAGCGCGAGGAGCAAGAGAAGGAGCTGCTCAGAAGCTTCAGCCACCGGACGACCGGACGACGCCGGACGTCCGACGTCTGGGCACTCATCCAGCTAGAAGGGCCAGCCAATGGAAGCTACAGTGACCGGACGTCCGACGCCTGGGCACTCATCCAGCCAGAAGGGCCAGCCAACGGAAGCTACAGCGACCGGACGTCCGACACACTCCAGCGACCGGACACCCGACTGTCTCCGGAAATCCGGCACCACCTCAACCGAGCCAAAACACCAGACGTCCGACAAGTACTGTATGATCGGACCCTCGCGAGCCACCGAATGTCTGGTACCTGTCGGACGACCGGCGCTTGTCTGTGCACAGAGATCGGGCCCAAGGCCCATGTATCCCCCAAGTACCCCTTCATGTCCCTAGACTATATATACTCCTCCACCTCCTTCTCGTTAGGGGTAGCAAAGTGGTAGCTCATTAGAGATGTAGCTTTGCTCATCCATTATGGATCTACTCCACGAGAGAGACCGTGGCCCCTCTTGGGAGAAGATCCATTGGATTCAAGACCCCCTTTCGGGTGGCCCCCATCAAGACCTCCTTTGGAGAAGAACCGGTTACCGTGTATCATCCGTTGTTGACTTTGGATCATGTATCTCCTAACGTGTTTCGAGGATCTAGCACTTGTGTAATCATTCTTGTTGGTTTGAGTGTTCTCTTGTGTTTTCCACGTGTTTTCCCTCGTTTCCCTCCTCGTGTTCATCGCAGGATCCGCTCCTTTTGTGAAAGATTGGCCGATTAGGGCTCCTACCCTACATCAACGGTCCTAAGGTGGGTGACATAATCTTTGAGAGATTTGGTAAACACAAAAATATCATCAAAGTAGACCACAACAAATACACCAATATAGGGTCGAAAAACAAAATGCATAAGTCGCATGAAAGTACCGGGTGCTTTGGATAAACCCATTGGCATAACAAGTCATTCATATAAGCCAAATTTGGTCTTAAATGCGGTTTTCCATTCATCACCTTCTTGGATGCGTATTTGATAGTAGCCACTTTTAAGGTCAATCTTAGAGAAAATGGTGGCTCCGCTAAGTTCATCTAGCATATCATCTAGGCGTGGAATGGGGTAATGATAACGCACAGTAATAGAATTGATAGGACGGCAATCGGAACACATGTGATATGTACCATCTTTCTTGGGAACAAGGATTACCGGGACGGCATAAGGGCTCAAACTTTCTCGAGCGTGGCCGTTGTTGATGAGTTGTTGTACTTGCCGTTGGATTTCCTTAGTTTCCTCGGGGTTGACGCGATATGGAGCCTTGTTAGGAAGGGGTGCTCCGGGATGAGGTCAATTCGGTGCTCGATGCCTCATGGTGGAGGTAGATCCGGAGGTTGATAGAGGCAAAGGTGTCCCGTCTTTCGATGAGATGGTGGCTATCATTTTGGAGGAAGTCGACTTTGACGATCTGACTAAGAACGTGCAAAGACATCGCGCCTTAGCAATTGCTAAACCAACTCCGAGAGGTTATTGACCATGCTGGAGCACGATCAACCTGACCACGAAGGTCTGTTTCTTACAAGCAAACAAAGAACAAGCAAGAAACTAAGATTGCAATCTGGATATTGCGAATATAAGAGGAAAGCTTTATAGATCAATGTGGGGTTCTATGACACCTTTGTCTGGTCGTTGAACACAAACGAAGTACACGAAGTTGCAGCTATGGCGAACTTTAATCTAAACAAAACCCAAAGTCTAAACGATGCCCTAAGGGCTGTATATATGGAGGAGAGAGAGGGGGGAATTTCGTGGCCCTTGGAGGAGGGGTCCGAAACCAACCCTAACTCTTGTTTCCCCACACATACTGACTCTAAAAACAGCCTATAATAAAGTATTTAGAAATTACATGGGCCTGGCCCAAAAATAAGGTGACGCGGCACCTAGAATAGCCTCTGGACGAAATTTATGAAGTGGCATCTTGTATATTCCGTCCAAGGCTTCATGCACTCATTATGGTGGCTTCAAAGTCCTGGAATCAACACTTGTAACTCCATTCTTGTTCCCCTTGCGAATGCCATCATCTCCATGCTTGATCTTGCTCCAATGATCATCCTTCTTGTCCAAGCTAGGCCCTTCATTTGTAAGCAATACAAATGTATCAAATTTAGGCAGCATCATATTCTCACGAACATTAGAATCATTACCAAGAAACGAAAGTACCTGGTAATTTAATTGGCATGCGTGAGCTCTAGTAATTGGTCATGTATATGTATAAGTAGGGGCTGTGGGTGTAACTTTGTTAGTGATGTCCTCATCATCCTTCCCTTCTTGAATTGAAGTCATCCTTGATGGAAGCTCATCTTCCTCACCCAAGTAAGGCTTCAAATCTACAATGTTAAAAGTGGGACTAACCCCAAAATCTGCAGGCAACTCAAGTTTATATGCATTATCATTTATTTTTTCTAACACCTTAAAAGGACCATCAGCACATGGCATTAGCTTTAACTGGCGCAAATTAGGAAACCTATCCTTACGCAAATGCAACCAAACAAGATCTCCAAGTGCAAAGACAACACGTTTTCTACCCTTATCTCCAACAAGTTTATATTTAGCATTCATGCGCTCAATATTTTCCTTAATTAACTCATGCATTTTTAAGATCAATTCAGCACGTTGTTTAGCATCAAAATTAACCTTCTCCGAAGATGGAAGAGGCAACAAATCAATAGGTGCATGAGGTAGGAAACCATACACAATTTCAAAAGGCAACATGTTAGTAGTAGAATGCAATGAACGATTATAAGCAAATTCAATATGAGGCAAGCATTCTTCCCACATTTTCTTATTATTCTTCAAAACAACCCTAAGCATAGTAGACAAAGTTTAGTCCCCAACTTAGCCCATAAACATCTCCAAAAATGGCTAAGAAATTTAGTATCACGATCTGAAACAATAGTATTTGGCACACCCTGCAAGCGAATAATTTCACAAAAGAACAAATCAGCAACATTAACAACATCATCGCTTTTATGACATGGTATAAAGTGTGCCATTTTCGAGAATCTATCCACGACAACAAATATGATATCCCTCCCCTTCTTTGTTCGAGGTAAACCTAAAACAAAGTCCATATATGTATCCTCCGAAGGAACACTAGGTACAGGCAAAGGCATATATAAACCATAAGGATTGAGTCGTGACTTAGCTTTTTGACATGTAGTGCAGCGAGCAACAAAACGCTCAACATCCCATCTCATCTTTGGCGAAAAGAAATGTGTAGCAAGTACATCCTCTGTCTTCTTCACACCAAAGTGTCCCATTAATCCTCCTCCATGCGCCTCCTGCAACAACAAAAGACGAACGGAGCTAGCTAGAATGCATAGCTTGTTAGCACGGAACACAAATCCATCATTAACGACAAACTTGTTCCACATTCTTCCATCTTTACAATTCTGCATTACATCTTTAAAATTAGCATCATGCACATATTGGTCTTTGATGGTCTCCAAAACAAATATTTTGAAGTCAAGTTGTCAAAGCATAGTATAGCAACGAGAAAATGCATCAGCAATAACATTTTCTTTACCCTTCTTGTATTTAATGACATAACGGAAAGTCGCAATGTATTCAACCCATTTAGCATGTCTACGATTCAGTTTAGCTTGACTTTTAATATGTTTCAACGATTCATGATCAGAATGTATAACAAATTCTTTGGGCGATAAATAATGTTCCCATGTTTCTAAAGTCCGAACAAGAGCATATAATTCTTTATCAAAAGTAGAATAATTCAGACTAGGCCCACTCAATTTTTTAGAAAAGTAAGCAACAAGTTTGCCATCTTGTAATAACACACCTCCTAATCCAATTCCACTAGCATCACATTCAAGCTCAAAACTCTTATTAAAATTAGCAAGTTGGAGTAAAGGAGCATGTGGCAACTTATCTTTCAATATCATGAAGGGTTCTTCCTGGGCGGTACCCCAAACAAAAGGTACATCCTTCTTTGTAAGCTCATTGAGAGGTGCAGCAATGGTGCTGAAATCTCTCACAAAACACCTATAGAATCCAGCGAAGCCAAGAAAACTCCTCACTTGTGTGACCGTTTTGGGATGCGGCCAACTATTAATAGCATCAATCTTGGCTTTATCAACTTCAATTCCCTGTGGAGTAACAACATAGCCAAGAAAATATACTCGGTCGGTGCAGAAGGTGCACTTCCCAAGGTTACCAAACAAACGTGCATCACGTTAAGCAATTAAAACAACACGTAAATATTCCAAATGTTCCTCCAAAGATCTGCTATAAATCAGTATATCATCAAAATAGACTACCACAAATCGTCCAATCAAAGCACGTAAAACTTCGTTCATTAATCTCATGAAATTACTAGGTGCATTAGTTAACCCAAAAGGCATGACTAACCACTCATATAATCCAAACTTAGTTTTAAATGTTTTTTTCCATTCATCTCCCAATTTTATACGAATTTGATGGTATCCACAACACAAATCAACTTTGGAGAAAATTGTAGAGCCACTCAATTCATCAAGCATATCATCTAACCTAGGAATAGGATGACGATAACGAATAGTAATATTATTAATGCCTCTACAATCAACACACATATGCGACGTACCATCCTTTTTTGGCACTAGTATAATAGGAACAACACAAGGACTAAGAAATTCGCGTATATAACCTTTGTCGACCAGCTCCTGTACTTGACGCATAATATCCTTAGTCTCCTCCGGTTTGGTACAGTATGGCGCACGGTTAGGCAGTGAAGCACCGGGAATTAAGTCAATGTGATGCTCAATCCCTCGAATAGGTGGTAATCCCGGTGGCACGTCTTGTGGAAAGACGTTAGTGAACTCCTGCAAAATGTTAGTGACAGCAGGGGGCAAAGAGGAAGGCACGTCCTCGAATCAAAATAATGCCTCTTTGCACACAGAAGCATAGCAAACAGATTTGCTAAAATCTAGCTCATCAATATCAGATTTGGTGGCAAGTAAACATGCACTTTTCAATTTAATTTCAGAAACAACAGTAGATGGTTTATTATTAGGCTTCATTTGTTGCTCAAATTCGTTTGCCACAATCTGATTTTCACTCTTATTTTTCTCCTGTTTTACTTTATTAGCCCTATTAATATCATCTTTCAAAATGGAATTAGGAGTCATAGGAAGCAAAGTAATATTTTTGTCCTTATGAACAAGAGTATACTGATTGTTTCTACCATGGTGTACAAATTTTTTATCAAATTGCCATAGTCTACCAAGTAATAAGGAGCATGCTTGCATGGGTACCACATCACAATCAACATAATCAGCATATGTAGAGATACTAAAATGCACACGAACAGTACGTGTTACCTTAACCTTGCCACTGTTGTTGAACCATTGGATGTATTATGGATGTGGATGCGGTCTTGTGATGAGAGATAGCTTCTCCACCATCTCCTTGCTAGGCAAGACATGAACAGAACGTTCCTTCACAACTCCTGGAACAAATTATGCCTCTGATTTTGCTCAGCTTGTGTAACCTGCACACTCAAAACACATTGAGCAACTAAACATTCATACCTGTCAGCATCTTCAGCAGCCATGTACCGCGTCTCATGATCAGAATCATTACACCTGATAGAGGCAAAGGTGTACCATCTTTCGATGAGATGGTGGCTATTGTTTTGGAGGAAGTCGACTTTCACGATCCGACTACGAACGTGCGAGGACGTCGCGCCTTAGCAATCGCTAAACCAACTCCGAGAGGTTATTGACCATGTCGGAGGATGATCAACCTGACCACGAAGGTCTGTTTCCTGCAGGCAAACGAAGAACAATCAAGATACTGTGATTGCAATCTGGATATTGTGAATATAAGAGGAAAGTTTTATTGATCAAGGTGGGGTTCTGTGACACCTTTGTCTGGTCGTTGAACACAAACGAAGTATGCGAAGTTGCAGCTATGGCGAACTTTAATCTAAACAAAACCCAATGTCTAAACGATGCCTTAAGGGCTGTATATATGGAGGAGAGAGGGGGGAATTTCGTGGCCCTTGGAGAAGGGGTCCGAAACCAACCCTAACTCTTGTTTCTCCACACATGCGGACTCTAGAAACAGCCTATAATCAAGTATTTTGAAATTACATGGGCCTTGCCCAAAACTAAGGTGATGCAGCACCTAGGATAGCCTCTGGACGAAATTTATGAAGTGGCATCTTGTATATTTCGTCCATGGCTTCATGCACTCATTATGATCACTTCAAACTCCTGAAATCATCACTTGTAACTCCGTTCTTGCTCCCCTTGCGCACGCCATCATCTCCATGCTTGAACTTGCTCTGCGGTTCATCTCTCTTGTCCAAGCTAGGCCCTTCATTTGTAAGCAAAACAAATGTATCCAATTTAGGCAGCATCATATTCTCATGAACTTTAGAGTCTTTACCAAGAAACGAAAGTACCTGGTAATTTAATTAGCGTGCGCAAGCTCTAGTAATTTGTCCAGTATGTATAGCAGCAGGGGTTGTGGATGTAACAATGGTATTGATGTCCTCATCATCATCCCCTTCTTGAAATGAAGTCGTCCTCGACAGAACCTCATCTTCGTCACCCAAATAATGCTTCAAATCTGCAATGTTAAAAGTGGGACTAACCCCAAAATCTGCAGGCAACTCAAGTTTATATGCATTATCATTTATTTTCTCTAACACCTTAAAAGGACCATCAGCACGTGGCATTAGCTTTGATTTGTGCAAATTAGGAAATCTATCCTTGCGCAAATGTAACCAAACAAGATCTCCAGGTGAAAACACAACATGTTTTCTACCCTTATCTCCAGCAAGTTTATATTTAGCAGTCATACACTCAATTTTTTCCTTAGTTAACTCACGCATTTTTAAAATCAATTCAGCATGTTATTTAGCATCAAAATTAACCTTCTCCAAAGATGGAAGAGGCAACAAATCAATAGGTGCACGAGGTCGGAAACCACACACAATTTCAAAAGGGCACATCTTAGTAGTAGAATGCAATGAATGATTATAAGCAAATTCAATATGAGGCAAGCATTCTTCCGACATTTTCTTATTATTCTTCAAAACAGCCCTAAGCATAGTAGACAATGTTCTATTGACTACTTCAGTTTGTCCAACAGTTTGGGGGCGACAAGTAGTACTAAAAAGCAGTTTAGTCCCCAAATTAGCCCATAATCATCTCCAAAAGTGGCTAAGAAATTTAGTATCAGGATCTGAAACAATAGTATTTGGCAGACCATGCAAGTGAATAATTTCACGAAAGAACAAATCAACAACTTTAACAACATCATCGCTTTTATGACATGGTGTAAACTGTGCCATTTTCGAGAACCTATCCACGAAAACAAATATGCTATCCCTCCCCTTCTTTGTTCGAGGTAAACCTAAATCAAAGTCCATAGATATATCCTCCCAAGGAACACTAGGTACAGGCAAAGGCATATATAAACCATGAGGATTGAGTCATGACTTAGCTTTTGGACATGTAGTGCAGCGAGCAACAAAACGCTCAACATCCCGTCTCATCTTTGGCCAAAAGAAATGTGTAGCAAGTATGTCCTCCGTTTTCTTCACGCAAAAGTGTCCCATTAATCCTCCTCCATGCGCCTCCTGCAACAACAAAAGACGAACGGAGCTAGCTGGAATGCATAGCTTGTTAGCACGAAACACAAATCCATCGTTAAGAACGAACTTGTTCCAAGTTCTCCCTTCCTTACAATTCTGCAATACATCTTTAAATTCAGCATCATGCACATATTGATCTTTTATGGTCTCCAAACCAAATATTTTAAAGTAAAGTTGTCAAAGCATTGTATAACGATGAGACAATGCATCAGCAATAACATTCTCTTTACCCTTCTTGTGTTTAATGACATAAGGGAAAGTCTTAATGAATTAAACCCATTTAGCATGTCTACGGTTCAGTTTTGCTTGACTTTTAATGTGTTTCAAAGATTCATGATCAGAATCTATAACAAATTCCTTGGGCCATAAATAATGTTGCCATGTTTCTAAGGTCCGAACAAGAGCATATAATTCTTTATCATAAGTAGAATAGTTCAGATTAGGCCCACTCAGTGAGTCAGAAAAGTATGCAAAAGGTTTGCCATCTTGTAATAACACACCTCCTAATCCAATTCCACTAGCATCACATTCAAGCTCAAAAGTCTTATTAAAATCAGGAAGTTGGAGTAAAGGAGCATGTGTCAACTTATCTTTCAATACCGTGAAGGCTTCTTCCTGTGCGGTACCCCAAACAAAAGGCACATCCTTCTTTGTAAGCTCGTTGAGAGGTGCAGCAATGGTGCTGAAATCTCTCACAAAACGCCTATAGAAACCAGCGAGGCCAAGGAAACTCCTCACTTGTGTGACCATTTTGGGCTGCGTCCAACTCTCAATAGCTTCAATATTGGCTTTATCAACTTCAGTTCCCTGTGGAGTAACAACATAGCCAAGAAAAGATACTCGGTCGGTGCAAAAGGTGCACTTTCCAAGGTTACCAAACAAACGTGCATCACGTAGAGCAATAAAAACAGCACGTAAATGTTCCAAATGTTCCTCAAAGATTTACTATAAATTAGTATATCATCAAAATAGACTACCACAAATCATCCAATGAAAGCACGTAAAACTTCGTTCATTAGTCTCATGAAAGTACTAGGTGCATTAGTTAATCCAAAAGGCATGACTAACCACTCATATAAACCAAACTTAGTTTTAAATGTTGTTTTCCATTCATCTCCCAATTTCAACGAATTTGATGGTATCCACTACGCAAATCAACTTTGGAGAAAATTGTAGAGCCACTCAATTCATCAAGCATATCATCTAACCTAGGAATAGGATGATGATAATGAATAGTAATATTATTAATGCGTCTACAGTCAACACACATACGCGACGTACCATCCTTTTTAGGCACTAGCATAATAGGAAGAACACAATGACTAAGAGATTCGCGTATGTAACCTTTGTCGAGCAACTCTTGTACTTGACACATAATCTCCTTCGTCTCCTCTGGATTGGTACGGTGTGGTGCACAGTTGGGTAGTGATGCAGTGGGAATTAAGTCAATTTGATGCTCAATCCCTCGAATAGGATGTAATCCCGGTGGCATGTCTTGTGGGAAGACGTCGACGAACTCCTGCAAAATGTTAGTGACAACATGGGGCAAAGAGGAAGGCACGCCCTCAAATGAAAATAATGCCTCTTTGCACACAAAAGCATAGCAAACAGATTTGCTAAAATCTAGCTCATCAATATCAGATTTTGTGGCAAGTAAACATGCGCTTTTCAATTTAATTACAGAAGCAACACTAGATGATTTATTATTAGGTTTCATTTGTTGCTCCAATTCTTTTTCCACAATCTGATTTTCACTCTTATTTTTCTCATGTTTTGCTTTATTAGCTCTATTAATATCATCTTTCATAATGGAATCAGGAGTCATAGGAAGCAAAGTAATATTTTTATCCTTATGAACAAGAGTATACTGATTATTTCTGGCATGGTCTACAGAATTTTTATCAAATTGTCATGGTCTACCAAGTAATAAGGAACATGCTTGCATGGGTACCACATCACAATCAACATAATCAGCATATGTAGAGATACTAAAATGCACACAAACAGTACGTGTTGCCTTAGCCTTGCCGCTGATGTTGAACCATTTGATGTAGTAAGGATGTGGATGTGGTCTTGTGGTGAGAGATAGCTTCTCCACCATCTCCATGCTAGCCAAGTTGTTCCAGCTCCCTCCATCTATGATGACGCGAACAGAACGTTCCTTCACAACTCCCTTTGTATGGAACAAATTATGCCTCTAATTTTGCTCAGCTTTGTGACCTGCACACTCAAAACATGTTGAGCAACTAAACATTCATACCTGTCAGCATCTTCAGGAGCCATGTATTGCGTCTCATGATCAGAATCATCTCCACCGTGTTCTTCATGTGTAATAAGAGCCAAAGTCTCCTCATCATAGTCACTTGCGGACTCATACCCACCATCCTCAGTAGCAATCACCACACGTTGAGATTTTCATTCTCTCGCAAAATGTCCTCTTCCCTTACAATGACGACAAATTATATCACTTGTGTGCCCTGTTGATGCCATGGAAGAAGAAGAGCTCTGCGCAGGCCCGACATGTGTGCTCTTGGCAGATAGTGGTGGTTGTGCCTGCTTTCTTGTATCACGGCTGGACGTGGCACCTGATGGTGGTGCTTGTGTAGTGGAAGTAGAGGATGCACGTGGTGTCCACGATGAAGATCGACCTGCAGAAAAGTTAGTTCACGCTAATGCATGTCGATCCTGCACTTTACGTTCAACTTTACAAGCAAGATGGAATAAACGAGTGATATTAGTATACTCCTTATACTCTAGAATGGTCTGAATCTCTCTATTTAATCCACCCATAAAACATGCAAGCATAGCTTCATTTTATAATTCCTTATAATATTCTTCTACATAATTTTTTCCTTGTCTTAAACGCTGCAATTTCTGAATTAATTCATGTTGATAGTATGGTGATACCCAACGCGTACGCATAGTAGTTTTCAAAGCAGCCCAAGTAGCTGGAATAGGATATAATCTACAATGTCTAGACCACCATACACATGCAAAGCTAGTGAAAGCACAAACAGCAACAGGAACACGTCTCTCCTTAGGATATTGTAAACATGTAAATCATTGCTCAGTTTCTAACTCCCAAGTAAGATATATATCAGGAACATATCTACCCTCAAATGGTGAAATATTCAATTTCAGTTTAGGAAGATGGTCATGATCTCGTACCTGAGGGAGAGCCCTACCATTGCCATTATTTGCATGTGGACAAACCTGGTGGTTGTGGTGCTGGTGGTTGCACGTAGTTTTGATTTTGATCAACCTCATCCTCGTAATCTCCCGTATAATCATCCTCCTCCACATCAGTAGCAGGATCCACAGAAGTATCAACAACAACACCAATAGTTTGGCCAGGCACAAGAGGGACACGGCTCGCTCGGCGGAGGGCTGTTTCACGACGTGGAGGTAGTCGTCGTCGTCATTGTTGTTGTTGTTGTTGTTGTTGTTATTGTAGAGGTGCGTTAGGTGCAGCCGGTGGTGGTGGTGGAAGACGTGCGAGCAGTTCATTAAACTTGTTATCGAGCTTCTCCATGGCTCTTCAAATCTGTTTAGCACATCTTGCACCTGTCCACTCATCATTTGCTGAAATTTATCATGCAACTCCTTATTCGTCATGTTCTCCTAGTCAGTCTCGTCGGCTTGGGATCCTGCCATGGTTAGCAGCAATAGAAACACAGAAGAATATGATCCTACAAACTACTAACAAGAGGTGGTGGTGGGTGTCACAAATCCGTCAAGCAAATCTCAAATTCTTACCAATTCTTACCCAGCAGCAGGCGGTGATCGGCAACCGTCGTAGTCAAAACTCTCAAAGCTTGGATAGAGCGATTACCAGGGAGAGTCAAACGCACGACGTAGATGTATGTGGAGTTGGGAAGGCTTATAATACTATAGCAAAAAGGGTCAGCAATAATCAATTCAGAGATGCAAAGTTGAATGAACGCTCAACGACGGTACTGTGCTAGTCCTAGGAGAGACCGTGCTAGAGACGCGAGCCTAGAACACTAACAAAATCACGGCGCTGCACGTAAACAAGGGAGGAGCACACTCTGAATTTTTTTTTGCACTTTATTCCTCTTTCTTTTTTTTCTCCGCAACAATTTTTTTCGAAGAAGTCTACAAATGGTCTAAAAACTGCCTAGCCAGAATGTTTTTTTAGTATGGAACTATTTTTCTACTGCGGGTAGC
Organism: Triticum urartu; assembly: GCF_003073215.2. Classification (NCBI taxonomy): domain Eukaryota; kingdom Viridiplantae; phylum Streptophyta; class Magnoliopsida; order Poales; family Poaceae; genus Triticum; species Triticum urartu. The sequence goes on along the minus strand of NC_053025.1, from coordinate 172,003,852 downwards.
ACGGAATCTCGAGACTCCTACTCTGTCACGACTTAAAGTATCGCGTGATCTAGAACTCGGAAGCAATGCAACAAATACTGGACTCGGACTGGTGGCGGAGATGAATCTGGTGGAACTCGGACTGGTGGCGGAGATAAATCTGGTGGAACTCGGACTGGTGGCGGACATGAATCTGGTGGAACTCGGACTGTGTAGCGACCCGACCTCAGATGGTCAAGTCTCTGTGCTTAAGTGTCATCCCTGGATCGGTATGCTGACACACACAGTACTCGAGGATTTATAACAGAGGTAAATCACATGTAAAAAGTAACGTAAATACTATTACCTCAATACAAATAGAGGAAGTAACAACAAGGTTGTGGATTCCCATCAACACCAACGGCAAAGTTGAGTGTAGAAATCGTAACCCTAAAGTATCACTTACTCGTCGTAAGATAATCCTGCAACATGAGACGTTGCAGCCACAAAGGGTCAGTACATTGAATGTACTCGCAAATTCACACCATAGGAGAATGATGAATAAAGGCTATCACTACATGCATATTTGCCTGGTGGAAAAGCTCTATGGTTATAGTTTTTGCGAAAAGCCAATTCTTCCCTACTGCAAAGGAATAAATTTTATTTAACTACAAAGTTGGTTGAAAATATTGAGGAGGTTCCTCCAACTCAATCCCAAAATAATAATCATTAACCCAACAAATTATTTAAGTAACGTTATGAGATCAATATGATAATCCAAGTACCAGAGACTCAAGATGTCCATAACCGAGGACACGGCTAATCATGATTAGTTTGTGCACTCTACAGAGGTTTGCGCACTTTTCCCCACAAGACTCGATCTCCTCCATTGGATTTCTCGCACTACATGATGTTTGAGAAACGGATGACCGAGACACAGTCTTTCAGAAGCATTAACTCTCTACTCCGGATAGACTATACCACCTACAACCCACTACCTGCTAGTCTATCTCTTCAAGAGCTTCACGCAACTTACTCAACTATGCTAGAGCGCATAATAGCTTGTGGCTGCACACGGAAGTTTCTAGCATGAATAATCTTATGATTCCTTTGAGCCTGGGTGGCGAACCATAGGATGATCACACGGTAACCCCGGGATCTCCTAGGACAACACTGGTATATCCCCAGGTGTCCGGGCAAGTCCACTGGTATATGCCCAGGGTGCCCCAACCAATCCACCCAGATGTGTATTAAAGTAGCCACCTTAAGTTAAACCTTAGTTAACAATAATCTCTCACATCTTTCATGAATTCTCTCAAACCAATCCACGCCTACGTGCATAGCATAGCGATATAAGCATAACGTAGAAGTAACTCCCAGTGGTTTGATAATAAAATGGCAATAGGTTCTACCTCATCATCTACTTCCCAACCTAAATGTTAATGACATCCTAACCATGCAATGTTTGAGGATTGGAACTAATGCATAAAAACTGGGTGATAAAGGGTATGATCAAAGTGTGAACTTGCCTGCAATGTTGATGAAGATGATTCGCACTCATAACTCTTGATAGTTCTAATCGTCACACTCCGTTCAATTTATCGTGAGCAAGCAATAGTAACCACACATAAGCAATCACTCAGAAGATTGGGAAGAACGAAGAAGAGACAGTTCGGAAAACATCAAAACCAAGCAAATAACTCTTGCAACATAAAACAATTTCTAACAGTACCAAAATTATGTGAATTTGACATTATCAGAAAGTTTAGGTCAAGAGCTTCGATTTGCAAAAAGAATCAACTTAATCGGAGTTACGAAACTCAAGTTATGTTTAAAAGAAGTTTGAATATGAATCTGAACAAAATTCGAAAATTGAAATTTTCAAAAATTTGATGTGACAGGTTCACTGGATAGGTGAAAATGTGACGAAGCTATAGGCGCTGGTTTCATCTAAATTTGGATAAACGAGTGAAAAGTTATGGCTATTTGAAAAATCAGGGCCAAGCTGTTTTACGAAAGAAAAATAGCTACGGTTAACGTCTAATGTATAAATACGTAGACTAATTGATAATCTAATTATTATATCGTATTAGTTAAAACATAATAAACTACGGAAGTATAAGAAGAAGAAAACAAAGAAAGATACCTTTATAAGGCAGAGAAAAGACAACTTTGGAGAGAAGAGATAATTTCCAGAAGTCGCGCCGGAGAGGAGAAAAATATTTTTTTAAATGAATCTAGTCAAACCAAAATATTGATTTGACCCGAATCGGATGATTTTTTGGAGGCTCTATGGGTCTATATTTATTGATGGAAAAGAGGCTTAAGGATCAAAGGCTAGGCAATGTGGGACTAAACGTAGACGAATATATACGAAACATAGAAGAAAAGAGGCAGATGGGCCTAAAGGCCTTCGGCCGGCCGCACGGGCACGCTGCAGCTGCGGGTTTTTTTAGTTAAAAAAACAAAATCGGCCTAAGAGAAAAAATGAAAAGGCTGGCTGGGCCTGGCCCATTTAAGAGAGAAAAAAACAATGGAGGTCAGAAGCTACTATACTGCGCATGTAGGCGATAAATAAATATGGGCTACACATACAGTTTTTTTTAAATAGAAACAGAAGGAAAACCGAATAGCAAAGATAAAATAAAAAATTTATATAGGCATATAATATACCAAAATTTACGAAAAAGATTTTCTACAACATGGACATTTTTATAATGCCGCATAAAATCCACACAAATTTAGATAATTCAAAGAGTGCTACTGGTCTAATAAAATCCAATAAAAATCATTTTAAAAATATCAAAATGAAATCAAATTTATTTCTCTCCAATTTTCTGTTGTAGGGAATCATGTTACCCTATTTTTCATGTATTTTATTTTTGGAGAAAAATGATTTGAATAAAATCCAAATAACTCCAAATTGAAAAATAATTCCAAAAGACTTTGAATTTGATCCTTTGAAACTCCCAACTCATATTTCATATAATTTGAAGAAGTCATTTTATCTTCTCTCATGAAAATCATTGAGCTGCATGAAGTTTATGAATTGAAATATTCCAAATGAAATTCAATTATTTTCAACACCCTTTCATTTAATAAATGGAAGAAGTCATATCTCTTCGCTCAAGGGTTTTGTATTTGAAAAGAATTTGAATTCATGGAGATCAGAAAGCAAATATGAAAGTTTGGGAAAGTCCTTTTATTCCCTCTCATTTAACTTTCAAAAAGTTTCGAATTCACTCACTTTCAGACAATCAATCAAACAATCAATCAAATCTATCTATTTATTATAACATTCCAAAATTTAGAATTTTGGGATGTTACAAACCTACCACCCTTAAAATGAATCTCGTCCTCGAGATTCGGAGAGGCTAGAAAGAAATAGGTTAGGGTCGGGGTCTTCTCAAAATCCATCAATCGCAGGAGGGGGTTTGGGGTGCTACCACCCTTAGAAGCATGGTTACGGTTCCATCAAAAACTCATATATTTCATCCATATTGTTAACAGTGTCGGTCTTCTCAGGTCTTCAGGATAATTCCTTATCCGGGCTCTTCCGGTAGTGGCATAACCTTTACCACAATTGTTCTGTCCTTTCATCTTGGTAAGGTTATTCTGTCCTTTCGTAGCTGATGAGTCTGGCGCCAATACTAATCAACTATCGATATCTCTCATGGTGGTCAACAATTTATGGTTTCTCCTGCAGGAAATGGGTCTGGGTTGATCCTCACCGTATAAACTACGGTTGGCAAAAGTTGCCTTATACAAGGAAAAAATTGCTATACCATTCTAAGGTTTAAACAAGGTTTGATCGTCGTCTCTACTATAGGTAAGTCACTCAGATTTACCATCCCATATATCAAGGCGAACAATAAGAGTAAGTCGGTATGGTGATCAATCCATCCCGCACCCAAATCATTACCTTGTATACGGTTTAGCGAATCTCGCATTCTAACACTCGGTCATCCTCACAAGCATTGCAGAATTTCTCTTGTCCATGAACTGCGTTCGGAATAATCCATTTATTCTGCAAACCAAACAAACATCTATCGTTCCTTCACAAATCTTAGGTTTTGCGTTACTCCTATAAAATTGTCTGCCGATAAACGTCGTATCTTCCTCCAGGGTTTTTCCTTCAGCAAGAATGTGCTTGCTTCTTGGTAGGTCCTGGGGCATGTGGGTTATGGCCCATCTCATCACTTGTAGTCCTTGAACTTATCATCGGGCAACTGATAATTATTCCAACTTCCAACTTCCTAGTATTCTTAAATCCATCCAATTGTACTGTCTTCCTTCCTTCTATTGGCACCAAACTAGGACATGATTACTCAGACTCATCATGGAGTTTCCATTGATCCATATTTTCGACATCATACCTCCTTTATATCCAATAGTAATTTATCTCTTCATCCTCGTGGGTTATCCCACATACCGAGATAAAACCTTATACTTATGAAGTCCATATTCCACTTCGTGGAACATCATTATCCTTTCCAGGGTCAAGCGTCCTTACAGGGGAATACTGGCCATCTCTGCATGGCACTTCTTGAACTGGGAAATGTGAAACACATCATGAACCACTGACAGTCCTTCGGGTGACTCCAACTTGTTGGCCACTTCTCCAATACGCTCCAAAACTCGGTATGGTCCTACAAATCTCGGGGCTAACTTTCCCTTAACTCCAATTCGTTTAACTCCTCGTAGTGGGGACACGCAAAGACATGCTCTATCTCCAATTTCATAGACTACCTCCTTGCATTTTTTTAGTCTGCATAACTCTTCTGCCTGGACTGAGATACCTTCAGTCTATCTCGAATCAACTTAACATTCTCTTTTGACTCCTTGATCACATTTGGTCCAAACAACTGACGGTCTCCAACTTCATCCCACATAGTCTTGGGGTATCACACATATCGAGACAAAACTCGTATTCATTTTGTCCGAAATCCACTCAGTGGAGTATCCTTATCTTTTCCAGGGGTCAAGGGTTCTTACAGGGTACTACCACCCTTAAAATGCACAAATCTTCCATAGACCATATTTCTGATATCCTCAGAAATTGTCAAAATCCTTCTTCATAGAGTAACAACTCATAAAATCCATATCAGTACCAACGATTCTAACTTTATTCACTCTCAATTGATTATGATATCTCGCTTTTCCATTACATGTCTCAACTCAACACCTCAATATAAAAGAAAATGTTCTCACTTCTACTACTCCATTTCTTTTGTTGCAAACTCAACTATCAAGCACAAGTTTCCTTCTCCTTGGGGCATTCTCTGGCAAAGTGCCCTGCTCTATTACAACGAAAACATATTACTTCTGACAAGTCTCGAGGTTTCCTTTTTGGGCAACTGCTGAGGTAGTGCCCTGACTCCTTGCACATGTAATAGGTGATATGGCTCAGGTCCTTCCTGGTATCCAATCTACTTCTCTTCCTGGACTTTTCCGTTCCAATCATGGATTCTATTTCTTGTGGGTCATACTCTACTTCGTCCATCGGGAATTCTACTAGATCCCCATTCAAACAATTTTGGGAGATGTGTCCTTCTTCTCCACATGAATAGCAAGACTTAGTGCAGGGTTTACTCGGGTCCTCTTTAGGTGTGTCCTCCACATCTTCCTTCATCACGGGTTCTTCTAAAATTTCCATAAGGGATCCTTTCTTTACTTCTTTCTTCTATTGTACGGTTCTTCGTACCATGGGGTAAATGTGACACTGAGTAGGATAGTGGGTAATCCCTTCACACAAGAAACAAGTAATCTGCCTAGTTGGGCATTCTTCAACTGTGTGACTTCCTTCACAATTAGGGCATTCATCCTTGTGTCCTTTATGGGTGTGTCCTATTTCTCCACAAATCTTGCATGCACAAGGTTTCCTCATATCCTTTCCATAAAGCTTCAACTTCTGGGACACAAGGTGAGATCTTTGTAGAGTCAACTTTAATTCTCTCCAAGTGGTTACTCCTTGCCATCCATTCATGGTTTGGTATATCCTCCACCAAGTAGCAGCACCTCTTTCAAAGCACTGAAGAGCATGCTGGGTCATATCATTTCCAACTATAGGGTTATTCTTCATGTGATCCTCCATGTTCTGAATCCATCAGTCTGTCTCCAATTGACTCATCGGTCTAGAAAATACAAGCTCATCTCCATTCATCCTCTATTGGGTCCAAGGGTTTTGGGGTGAGATGAGAGAGAGGGAGAGGGATGCACAATACAAACAATGGTTTTGAAAAGACAGATTTTATCTGTGGCTGTTGGAAAAACATCAAACAAATGGCAGCTCACAAACGTCGCATCTAACGTAGGTATATAACAGGGGTTTGGTCTTCTAAAGGTCAATAAATCTTCAACGTCTCCAAACTCTTCAAGCCTTGTTCATGCCTCCAATGGCTTCTTCCGATCATGCTTGTCTTTCTCAAGTTCTTTTGCCAGATCAACTCTATTGACGCGAAGTCTCTCGTGATGTCCTTTAATATTCTGGAGTTGCGTTCCAAACTTCTGGTTTCAACATCCTTCGCATGAACCATGGTCCTACTGTCCTTCAGTTCCTGACGAATCTCCAGTATTTCGAGGTTTTGCTCCTCCAGCTTGGCTACTTCAGCTTCTTGGACCTAAGTTCTCCACGAAATGCTCCTCGTCAAAATACGGCTTCCTGAAGGTCCATCTTAAACTTCTTGATGTACTACTCCAGATCCTGGTGACACACCGGCTAAGGTTAAAACTTCATATTTTGCTGATAGGTGCTCCATTAGCCTTCTACCATCCAATCCTTCCGAAGAAATGCCTGCTTAACTCAGCCCGGTGACAAATAGCATAAGCAGGCGATGACATCACGGATAATCGTGTTTCTGCTCTTGTCATTTCCATGAGCTATCATTCCATAGTTGATATCTTCTGCCTTAGGGTTTTCTTGACAAAACTTTGAGTTCTCATGCTCCATGTTCCGGTCTTTCTCCGATACACCTTGATCTCGGGTATTGACAGCTTCCTTAGTCTGCCAAGTTCCATAACGGGTGCCTTCCTAGGTCATACAAATCTGGAAAATTCTACAGGGCCTTCAAATTCTCCTAGTCTTCGGAGTCTTCAACCGTTGTAGTTTCCATTATTATAATACATGGTAAAATCCTCTTCATTCCGAAGTGGTCTTAGTTGTCCGATATCTTGTACTTCTTAGAGTGGTCTCATCAGTCAAATCCTCATCTAGTCAAAAGGGGAAAGGGGAATGGTCTAACTAAAAGGGAATATTTGAATAAGCTCAGAAGAGACGAGAGGAAAAGATCTTTTTGAAAATGAAGTTGTAGAGAAAAATCTTTCCTATGGGCTTGCCAATTTCTACGGTCACGTCCTATAGTCAACATGTGCTCTGATACCATCTTGTAATGACCCGACCTCAGACGGTCAAGTCTCTGTGCTTAAGTGTCATCCCTGGATCGGTATGCTGACACACACAATACTCGAGGATTTATAACAGAGGTAAATCACATGTAAAAAGTAACATAAATACTATTACCTGAATCCAAATAGAGGAAGTAACAACAAGGTTGTGGATTCCCATCAACACCAATGGCAAAGTTGAGTGTAGAAATCGTAACCCTAAAGTATCACTTACTCATCGTAAGATAATCCTGCAACATGAGACGTTGCAGCCACAAAGGGTCAGTACATTGAATGTATTGGCAAATTCACACCATAGGAGAATGATGAATAAAGGCTATCACTACATGCATATTTGGCTGGTGGAAAAGCTCTATGGTTATAGTTTTTGTGAAAAGCCAATTTTTTCCTACTGCAAAGGAATATATTTTATTTAACTACAAAGTTGGTTGAAAATATTGAGAAGGTTCCTCCAACTCAATCCCAAAATAATAATCATTTACCCAACAAATTATTTAAGTAACGTGATGAGATCAATATGATAATCCAAGTACTAGAGACTCAAGATGTCCATAATCGGGGACACGGCTAATCATGAATAGTTTGTACACTCTGCAGAGGTTTGCGCACTTTTCCCCACAAGACTCGATCTCCTCTGTTGGATTTCTCGCACTACATGATGTTTGAGAAACGGATGACCGAGACATAGTCTTTCAGAAGCATTAACTCTCTACTCCGGATAGACTATACCACCTACAACCCACTACCTGCTAGTCTATCTCTTCAAGAGCTTCATGCAACTTACTCAACTATGCTAGATCCCATAATAGCTTGTGGCTGCACACGGAAGTTTCTAGCATAATCTTATGATCCCTTTGAGCCTGGGTGGCGAACCATAGGATGATCACACGGTAACCCCGGGATCTCCTAGGACAACACTGGTATATCCCTAGGTGTCCGGGCAAGTCCACTGGTATATGCCCAGGGTGCCCCAACCAATCCACCCAGATGTGTATTAAAGTAGCCACCTTAAGTTAAACCTTAGTTAACAATAATCTCTCACATCTTTCATGAATTCTCTCAAACCAATCCACGTCTACGTGCATAGCATAGCGATATAAGCATAACGTAGAAGTAACTCCCAGGGGTTTGATAACAAAATGGAAATAGGTTCTACCTCATCATCTACTTCCCAACCCACATGTTAATGACATCCTAACCATGCAATGTTTGAGGATTGGAACTAATGCATAAAAACTGGGTGATAAAGGGTATGATCAAAGTGTGAACTTGCCTGCAATGTTGATGAAGATGATTCGCACTCATAACTCTTGATAGTTCTAATCGTCACACTCCGTTCAATTTATCGTGAGCAAGCAATAGTAACCACACATAAGCAATCACTCAGAAGATTGGGAAGAACGAAGAAGAGACAGTTCGGAAAACATCAAAACCAAGCAAATAACTCTTGCAACATAAAACAATTTCTAACAGTACCAAAATTATGTGAATTTGACCTTATCAGAAAGTTTAGGTCAAGAGCTTCGATTTGCAAAAAGAATCAACTAAATCGGAGTTACGAAACTCAAGTTATGTTCAAAAGAAGTTTGAATATGAATCTGAACAAAATTTGAAAATTGAAATTTTCAAAAATTTGATGTGACAGGTTCACTGGATAGGTGAAAATGTGACGAAGCTATAGGCGCTGGTTTCATCTAATTTGGATAAACGAGTGAAAAGTTATGGCTATTTGAAAAATCAGGGCCAAGCTGTTTTACGAAAGAAAAATAGCTACGGTTAAGGTCTAATGTATAAATACGTAGACTAATTGATAATCTAATTATTATATCGTATTAGTTAAAACATAATAAATTACGGAAGTATAAGAAGAAGAAAACAAAGAAAGATACCTTTATAAGGCAGAGAAAAGACAACTTTGGAGAGAAGAGATAATTTCCAGAAGTCGCGCCGGAGAGGAGGAAATTTTTTTTTAAATGAATCTAGTCAAACCAAAATATTGATTTGACCCAAATCGGATGATTTTTTGGAGGCTCTATGGGTCTATATTTATTGATGGAAAAGAGGCTTAAGGATCAAAGGCTAGGCAATGTGGGACTAAACGTAGACGAAAATATACGAAATATAGAAGAAAAGAGGCAGATGGGCCTAAAGGCCTTCAGCCGGCCGCACGGGCACGCTGCAGCTGCGGGTTTTTTTAGTTAAAAAAAAACAAAATCGGCCTAAGAGAAAAAATGAAAAGGCTGGCTGGGCCTGGCCCATTTAAGAGAGAAAAAAACAATGGAGCGTCAGAAGCTACTGTACTGCGCATGTAGGCGATAAATAAATATGGGCTACACGTACAGTTTTTTTAAAATAGAAACAGAAGGAAAACCGAATAGCAAAGATAAAATAAAAAATTTATATAGGCATATAATATACCAAAATTTACAGAAAAAGATTTTCTACAACATGGACATTTTTATAATGCCGCATAAAATCCACACAAATTTAGATAATTCAAAGAGTGCTACTAGTCTAATAAAATCCAATAAAAATCATTTTAAAAATATCAAAATGAAATCAAATTTATTTCTCTCCAATTTTCTGTTGTAGGGAATCATGTTACCCTATTTTGCATGTATTTTATTTTTGGAGAAAAATGATTTGAATAAAATCCAAATAACTCCAAATTGAAAAATAATTCCAAAAAGACTTTGAATTTGATCCTTTGAAACTCCCAACTCATATTTCATATAATTTGAAGAAGTCATTTTATCTTCTCTCATGAAAATCATTGAGCTGCATGAAGTTTATGAATTGAAATATTTCCAAATGAAATTCAATTATTTTCAAATACCCTTTCATTTAATTTAAATGGAAGAAGTCATATCATCTTCGCTCAAGGGTTTTGTATTTGAAAAGAATTTGAATTCATGGAGATCAGAAAGCAAATATGAAAGTTTGGGAAAGTCCTTTTAGTCCCTCTCATTTAACTTTCAAAAGTCTGGAATTCACTCACTTTCAGACAATCAATCAAACAATCAATCAAATCTATCTATTTATTATAACATTCCAAAATTTAGAATTTTGGGATGGTTACAAACCTACCACCCTTAAAATGAATCTCGTCCTCGAGATTCGGAGAGGCTAGCAAGAAATAGGTTAGGGTTTGGGGTCTCCTCAAAATCTATCAATTGCCACAGGGGTCTGGGGTGCTACCACCCTTAGGAGCATGGTTACGGTTCCCTCGAAACTCATATACTTCATCCATATTGTTAACAGTGTCGGTCTTCTCAGATCTTCAGGATAATTCCTTATCTGGGCTCTTTCGGTAGTGGCATAACCTTATCCTCAATTCTTGTGTCTTTCATCTAGGTAAGGTTCTTCTGTGACTGGGTCCTCTTAGCTGTCGGGTCTAGCACCAATACTAAACAACTATCGATATCTCATGGTGGTCAACCATTTATGGTTTCTCCTGCAGGAAATGGGTCTGGGTTGATCCTCACCGTATAACCTACGGTTGGCAAAAATTGCCTTGTACAAAGGAAAAATACCTATACCATTCTAAGGCTTAAACAAGGTTTTCATCGTCGTCTCTTTACTATAGGTAAGTCACTCAGATTTACCATCCCATATAGCAAGGCGAATAATAAGAGTAAGTCGGTATGGTGATCAATCCATCCCGCACCCAAATCATTAACTTGTATACGGTTTAGCGAATCTCACATTCTAACACTCGATCATCCTCACAGGCATTGCAGAATTTCTCTTGTCCATGAACTGCGTTCGGAATAATCCATTGATTCTGCAAGCCAAACAAACATCTATCATTCCTTCACAACATTCTAGGTTTTGCGTTACTCCTATAAAATTGTCTGCCGATAAACGTCGTATCTTCCTCCAGGGTTTTCCTTCAGCAAGAATGTGCTTGCTTCTTGGTAGGTCCTGGGTCATGTGGGTTATGGCCCATCTCATCACTTGTAGTCCTTGAACTTATCATCGGGCAACTGATCATTATTCCAACTTCCAACTTCCTAGTATTCTTAAATCCATCCAATTGTATTGTCTTCCTTCCTTCTATTGGCACCAAACTAGGACATGATTACTCAGACTCATCATGGAGTTTCCATTGATCCATATTTCCGACATCATACCTCCTTTATATCCAATAGTAATTTATCTCTTCATCCTCGTGGGATATCCCTCATACCGAGATGAAAACTTATACTTATGAAGTCCATATTCCACTTCGTGGAACATCATTATCCTTTCCGGGGTCAAGCATCCTTACAGGGGAATACTGCCCATCTCTGCATGGCACTTCTTCAACTGGGAAGTGAAACACATCATGAACTCCTGACAGTCCTTCGGGTGACTCCAACTTGTTGGCCACTTCTCCCATACGCTCCAAAACTCGGTATGGTCCTACAAATCTCGGGGCTAACTTTCCCTTAACTCCAATTCGTTTAACTCCTCGCAGAGGGGACACACGAAGACATGCTCTGTCTCCAATTTCATAGACTACCTCCTTGCGTTTTTGAGTCTGCATAACTCTTCTGCCTGGACTGAGCTACCTTCAGTCTATCTCGAATCAACTTAACATTCTCTTGACTCCTTGATCACATTTGGTCCAAACAACTGACGGTCTCCAACTTCATCCCACATACTCTTGGGGTATCACACATATCGAGACAAAACTCATATTCATTTTGTCCGAAATCCTCAGTGGTCCATCCTTTATCCAGGGGTCAAGGTATCCGCTCATGAAGTTCTTACCGAGTGGGCCTGAGACACGGATGTTACGGATGCACGTCCTTCTGTCAAGTGAATGCTCCACTCCGAAGATCTTCCAGATAGGATCCATATTCTCATTATCCTCAGAAATGGTCAAATCTTGCTTCATAGTGTACAACTCATAAACTCCATATCGAAACGATCGACCTAAGTACCAACGAGCTTACTGTTACAATCTCTCGCTTCTCCTACAGTGAAATGCCTAAATATGTTTCACTTCTCCACATGAAGCAGTCCTCAGAGTGGAAAGTGCCCTGCTTATACAACGAACAACATCATACGTTGTGCATGACGTATTTTCCTATATATATAGAGATAGCTGAGGTAGGTGCTGATGTTCCTTCTGCCAGAACATGTCTAATAAGGTGACTATGCTCAGGCTCTTTCCTGTATTGCAATCTATTCTCTTCTGACGTTTCGATTCCAATCATGGTTCTTTCTTGGTGGGTAGATCTCTATTCTATTGTTTATTTTCGTCCATCGGTAGATATATACTGGCTCGATTCAGAACAATTTTGGTGATCTGTACCATCTCTGGCTCTGATAAGTGGCAAGAGCTTAGCATAGAGAGATTATCGGTCATATATATAGGTGTGTCCTCCACATTCCTTCATCATGGTTCTTCCTACCTCTCTCATGCAGCAGAGAGATCTCTCTTTACTGTATCTGTTATTACGGTTCTTACGTAACCCATGGCTCGTTGCGCGCTCTGCCCTGGTCGCGCCGAAGGTGTTACATCCCTTCACACAAGAAACAAGTAATCTGCCTAGTTGGGCATTCTTCAACTGGGTGACTTCCTTCACAATTAGGGCATTCATCCTTGTGTTCTTTATGGGTGTGTCCTATTTCTCCACAAATCTTGCATGCACAAGGTTTCCACATATCCTTTCCATAAGGCTTCAACTTCTGGGACACAAGGTGAGATCTTTGCAGAGTCAACTTTAATTCTCCAAGTGGTTACTCCTTGCCATCCATTCATGGTTTGGTATATCCTCCACCAAGTAGCAGCACCTCTTTCAAAGCACTTTAGAGCATGCTGGGTCATATCATTTCCAACTATAGGGTTATTCTCCATGTGATCCTCCATGTTCTGAATCCATCGGTCTGTCTCCAATTGACTCATCGGTCTAGAAAATACAAGCTCATCTCCATTCATCCTCTATTGGGTCCAAGGGTTTTGGGGCAAGATGAGAGAGAGGGAGAGGGATGCACAATACAAACAATGGTTTTGAAAAGACAGATTTTATCTGTGGCTGTCGGAAAAACACCAAAAGAATGACAGCTCACAAACGTCGCATCTAACGTAGGTATATAACAGGGGTTTGGTCTTCTAAGGTCAATAAATCTTCAACGTCTCCAAACTCTTCAAGCCTTGTTCATGCCTCTAATGGCTTCTTCCGATCATGCTTGTCTTTCTCAAGTTCTTTTGCCAGATCAACTCTATTGACGCGAAGTCTCTCGTGGCGTCCTTTAATATTCTGGAGCTGTGTTCCAAACTTCTGGTTTGAACATCCTTCGCATGAACCATGGTCCGACTGTCCTTCAGTTCCTGACGAATCTCCGGTATCTCGAGGTTTTGCTCCTCCAGCTTGGCTACTTCAGCTTCTTGGAACTAAGTTCTCCACGAAATGCTCCTTGTCAAAATACGGCTTCCTGAAGGTCCATCTTAAACTTCTTGATGTACTACTCCAGATCCTGGTGATACACCGGCTAAGGTTAAAACTTCATCTTTTGCTGATAGGTGCTCCATCAGCCTTCTACCATCCAATCCTTCCGAAGAAATGCCTGCTTAACTCAGCCCGGTGACAAATAGCATAAGCGGGCGATGACATCACGGATAACCGTGTTTCTGCTCTTGTCATTTCCATGAGCTATCATTCCATAGTTGATATCTCCTGCCTTAGGGTTTTCTTGAAAAAACTTTGAGTTCTCATGCTCCATGTTCCAGTCTTTCTCTGATACACCTTGATCTCGGGTATTGACAGCTTTCTTACTCTGCCAAGTTCCATAAGGGGTGCCTTCCTAGGTCATACAAATCTGGAAAATTCTACATGGCCTTCAAATTCTCCTAGTCTTCGGAGTCTTCAACTGTTTTAGTTTCCATTATTATAATACATGGTAAAATCCTCTTCATTCCAAAGTGGACTTAGTTGTCCGATATCTTGTACTTCTTAGAGTGGTCTCATCAGTCAAATCCTCATCTGGTCAAAAGGGGAAAGGGGTATGTTCTAACTAAAACGGTATATTTGAATAAGCTCAGAAGAGACGAGAGGAAAAGATCTTTTTGAAAATTGTTGGGGATATTACTACTGGGCGTAAACCGGCCAGGACAAGCCGGGTTTACTTCATCAGTAGTTGAGTGTGATAAAAGCCCATGAGGGCAGATGAGGGCTAAAGGCCCATAATCGGTTTAAGGCCTATAGCTATAAACGGCGTCGGTATGTAACTTGTGTTATAGGTTAGGAATAGTGGAGACCGAACCGGACGCATCTATGAGCCGGTATCGGGACTCTGTGAACCGACGGGCGTCCCCATGTATATAAGGGGACAACCCGGCGGCAGTTGAAGGAGAGACAACAACTCGAGACATAGGCGAAGCTTATTTGCTCCCTAGTCATCGAAACACCCATCAATTCCATCACAACTAGACGTAGGCTTTTACCTTCATTGAAGGGGCCGAACTAGTATAAACTCTCTTGCATCCTTGTGTCCGCTTTAACCCCTTCAAGCTAACCCGTAGCGATGGCTCCACGACTAAGTCCTTTCTCTAGGACAATTGCCGTGACAAAACCACGACAGTTGGCGCCCACCGTGGGGCTATCGCACGATGGTTTCCGGTTCTTGGAGGGCCGCTTTGAAGGACTCGAGGGCTACGCTGTAGGCCGGATGACTAAGAGTCGTCGTGGAAAACTCTACATCGATGACGCAGGCTGGGGCCCCGAGGCCGGCTCAATTGAGTACGGGTACCGGGTCCCCTTTGGTAGCATTCACGTTTTCATTGGCAAGATCGGTGAACCGGGCCCTGAGCCGGACATCTGCACCGACCTCGTCGAGACGGCTCAGCGTACGCGATCCGCACGGATTAAACCGGCCATGAAGCGTGCCTTCGTGGGAATGATCCATGGAGGGAGTTATGAGGATGGATCGGAGCTTTGCGGGGTGACTGTTGTTCGTTCCGGTGATGAATCTTCGACCGGAGAAACCGAATCTCTTTATCAACTACAAGATGGCCGGATTGAGAGCTGTTCCGATGGCGACAGTATTCCGGACCCCTCTGATCTGCCTAACCGGGTTGGAATATTCACGACCGGAACACAAGCAGCGCTTCACTCTTCGACAGCCGCGGCAACGATCTCCGATTCAGCAGCGGCAACGGTTGCCGGGGCGGGAGGCCCTGTGCGCCCACCGGCTCAGGTTCTATCAGAACTATTTGATGCGTTGGCTGTGCTTATGGCAGAAGCTAATCCGCCAGATCATGACGCTCACAACACGGAGATTGCAAAGGTAAAGGAACAAATCACCCAGGCCAAAACGGATCTGGCGGCTGAGGACACCAGGATGGCCGCAGAGCGGGCCGCTTTAGACGCATAGGCCTACAGGCTTATGTTGGATCAGAGCGCGTCGCATGAAGTCATGAGGAGGAAGCACCGGTCCCGCTTACCTCCGGTTTTCGAGGCCAGAGACCCTTTCAACACTCCAGGACCAAGAGCCAGTAATCCGCTGGAGGGGAACTGGGCAGAAGCCCCTGGGACCGGTGCACCGGTTCAGCCCCGTCAGATGGACCCGCCTCGTCAAAACACTGTTATACCTCAGGATGCTTTAACACCTTCGGGTCACTACTCCAACCCAATGGATAATCTTGTTGCCGCTGCTGCACGACTGGAGGCCATTCCAGTTGAAGGTGACTCGCCGCAAGCAGTAGAGATGCGACGGGTCAAGGAACTTCTGAGGACAGCTTTGGCCCAACAGGAGGCGTACTCGTACAGCCGCGACCGAATCCACTCGACCCCCCGTCCAAGCCGGAGCTATAGCAGACATATGGATGAACCAGCAGTGTCGAGTAATGAACGACGTGGAGCACCCTGTGGTAACAACCCGACGGGTGGTGCTGATGACGCTCAGGAAGTGGTGAACCGGGCCCGAGCACGTAGGGAGGCCGAGTTAGCCGCAAAACATCAGGCTCGGCAGCTCACGCCGGTTAGTCCAACCATTTCGATTGAACCTGGTGTTACTTCTAGTTCTTTGGGGGTGCCTTGCCTCGTCCCCGCTTTACGCAACGTGCGTTTGCCCAAGGATTTCAAAGGCCCACGCAAGGTACCAAATTATACGGCGGATCAACCACCAGAGACATGGGTAGAGAGCTATGAGATGGCCATGGAGATGCTTGATGTGGATGACACGGCGTGTGCGAAATACCTCACCATGATGCTTGAAGGAACGGCCCGTACTTGGTTAAAAAGCTTGCCCGCTAATTCTATCAGTTCATGGGCCCAATTACGAGCACGGTTTACCAACAATTTCAAGGATACCTATAAACAGCCTATGTCGATAGTGGACTTAGCTACATGCGTCCAGGAGGAAGGAGAGTCAACGACTCATTGGGTACGCCGGGTTTCACAAGTGTTGCACTCCTCAGACCGCATCAACACTGACACCGCAGTATTAACCCTAGAAGGCAACTGCCGGTTTGGGCCCCTGAAGTTGAAATTGGCACGGATGAAGCGTCATTGCACCGACATGGGGACCCTCATGGCCGCATTGGTGAAATATGTTGATTCTGATAGTACCAAGGATCCCGAATCTGATGATGACAAGACAGGGAAGGGGAAGAAGAACAGCAGCTCCAAAGGTCAGCAGCATCACTGGATAGGCAATGGCGGAGGAGGCTAGTGTAAAGCGGATGGCAACATGGATTTTGTGGCTAATACCAACGTACAGGATAATGGCCAACCGCGCAAGGGTAGGCCGAAAAATCGTAGTGGAGCACCCAACCCCAACCCAAACCGCCTAAACTATCTGCTAAGCCAGCCCTGTCCAAGACATGGGACGAAGGAGGAGCCAGCAAACCACCTTTGGAAGGATTGCTTTATTATGCAGGAGTTCAAGAATTCTAATAATTTCTGGTATGATCACGGATCTGGCGGTGGCTCAGGGTCCGGGCCGGGTTACGGTGGAGGAAGTTCCGGTTCAGGATTTAATGGTAATCCGGGCGGACATAATGGTCAAAATAGTCAAAACAACCAGGGTGGTTACAACCAACAGCAGCAACAGTCAGGTTACCAAAGCAACCCAAAGCATTTGAGTAATGGGCAGTACCATGTCTTTACCACTAGCTTGGACAAGCGAGACCGGAAGGTTCAGAGGCGGGCAGTCAACTCTGTTGAACCGGCCACACCCCGTTATCTACGTTGGTCTGAACAGCCAATCATATGGAGCAGAGAGGATCACCCACTCCAGGTCGATAATCCGGGTCAGTTGGCTCTGGTGGTGGCGCCTCAGGTGGGAGGTTATAAGTTCACCAAGGTGCTCATGGATGGAGGGAGCAGCATTAACATCCTATACTATGAGACCTTCCGTCATATGGGACTTACAGATAAGAATCTCAAACCGTCCAATACAGTATTCCACGGTGTAGTGCCTGGCAGATCAGCATATCCCGTTGGTAAGATAGCTCTTGAAGTGGCCTTTGGGGATGATCATGATTCTAGATCGGAGACATTAACGTTTGAAGTGGTGAAAATCCAAAGTCCATATCATGCCCTGTTTGGGCGTCCGGCATACGCCAAGTTTATGGCTCGGCCCTGTTATGTGTATTTGCAGCTCAAGATGCCGGGTCACAAGGGGACAATAACGGTTCACGAAAGCCGAAAAATCGCTTTGGAATGCGAGGAAGCAGATGCGGCTTATGCAGAGTCGGTTTGTGCCCCGAGGAGTTGAAGTACTATAAAGACAATGTTGATCCGGCGGACATGACTCCGTTGAAGAAGCCAACTACTGAGCATGATCCGGCCCTGAAGTTCAAATCGGCAGCAGAAACTAAGCTTGTTGACTTCGTGCCTGGCGATTCGTCCAAGCAGTTCAGCATTAGTGCCAACTTGGATCCGAAATAAGAAAGTGCGCTCATCGAGTTCATCCGTGAGAATCGGGACATTTTTGCATGGAAGCCCTCTGACATGCCAGGTGTACCGAGGCAACTCACTGAGCACACACTTAATGTGGATCCTAAATACAAACCGGTGAAACAGTTCCTCCGCCGGTTTAACGAAGAAAGACGCAAGGCGATTGGGGAAGAGGTAGCCAGGCTCTTAGCAGCTGGTTTTATTGTTGAAGTTTTTCACCCTGAGTGGCTTGCCAATCCGGTGCTAGTCCTTAAGAAAAACGGCACCTGGCGTATGTGTGTGGATTACACAGATCTTAATAAAGCTTGTCCAGCAGATCCTTTTGCTCTCCCCTGTATTGATCAAATCATTGATGCTACGGCGGGTTGTGAGCGTTTAAGTTTTTTGGATGCATATTCTGGCTATCATCAGATCAAAATGGGAGTTAAGGACCAGGAGAAGACGGCATTCATAACTCCCTTTGGAGCCTTCTGCTATGTGTCTATGCCCTTTGGGCTCAAAAGTGCCCAGGCAACTTATCAACGGTGTGTACAAAATTGTCTTCACAAGCAGATTGGCCGTAATGTACATGCTTACGTGGATGATATCGTGGTTAAATCCAGGGAGAAGGAGACTCTGGTTGATGATTTGAAGGAAACCTTTGATAACCTAAGGACGTACAAGATGATGCTTAATCCAGACAAGTGTGTCTTTGGTGTACCGGCGGGCAAGTTATTGGGTTTTCTGGTGTCCAACAGGGGAATTAAGGCTAATTCGGAGAAGATCACAGCCATCACCTCCCTGGCTAAACCAAAGTGTATCAATGATGTTCAACGCCTGGCAGGCCGGATTGCCGCATTAAGCCGGTTTGTCAGCCGCCTGGGTGAGAAGGCGATCCCTTTGTATCAGATGTTGAAGAAGACGGATCAGTTCGTCTGGAGTTCTGCTGCTGATGAAGCATTTGAGGACTTAAAGCGGCAATTGGCCAATCCGCCTGTGCTCGCCGCTCCCATTGACAAGGAGCCGTTACTGCTATATGTTGCTGCTAATGCTCGTGCGGTCAGCGTGGCTATTGTGGTGGAACGAAAGGAGGCAGGTAAGGAGCACCCGGTTCAACGTCCGGTCTATTATATAAGCGAGGTACTCATTGAGTCCAAGCAAAGGTATCCGCATTGGCAGAAGCTGGTGTACGGAGTTTTTATGGCAAGCCAAAAGCTTAAGAAATAATTCCAAGGGCACCCAATTACGGTGGTCAGTTCTGCTCCTTTGGGAGATATCATCCAGAACCGGGAAGCAACTGGCCGGATTGCAAAGTGGGCTATAGAGCTGGGGCCGTACGGTTTGAAATATGTGCCTCGGACAGCGATTAATTCTAAAGCACTTGTTGATTTCATCAATGATTGGACGGAAATGCAAGCACCTGAAGAAAAGCCGGATCATATGTATTGGACCATCCATTTTGACGGATCCAGGCAGTTGGAAGGCTCGGGGGCTGGAGTCGTATTAACTTCCCCACGAGGTGATAAGTTTTGTTATGTTCTCCGTTTAATGTTCCCTTGTACTAACAATGCAGCTAAGTATGAAGCCTTGCTCCATGGTCTTCGGATGGCTAAGGAGATGAATCTAAGTCGAGTTAAGTGCTTCGGTGATTCGGACCTTGTGGCTCAGCAAGTGTCTGGCACTTAGGACTCCAAGGACCCACTCATGGCAGCATATCGTCGTGAGGTGGATATTGTTGCAGGTTATTTCAGAGGCTATCAGGTGGACCATGTGGACCGGCGGAAAAATGAAGCGGTGGACGCTTTAAGCCGGCTGGGCTCTCAGCGCAAACAGGTCCCACCCAATGTTTTTCTGGATGTGCTGCACAACCCATCGGTGAAGATCCCTAGTGAAGAGGATTTGGCCATTCCTGATCCGGAGGCTCAATTGGTGGCAGTTCTTCATGTTATTCCGGATTGGACGCTTCCTTATCAGGCGTACAAGAACCGGGGCGAGTTGCCAGAAGATGAGATTCTGGCCCGGCAGATAATCCGGCGATCCAAGTCCATGGCTGTCATCAACGGTGAGTTACATCATTGCAGTGTATCAGGAGCTTTTCAACATTGCGTGTCTCCTGAAGAAGGCCGTGAAATTTTGCGGGAGATCCACGAAGGAGATTGTGGTCACCACGCCGGTTCAAAGTCTCTGGTGGCTAAAGCGTTTCGCCATGGTTTCTATTGGTTAACTGCTCATGCTGATGCGAAGGATCTGGTCAGACGATGTGATGGTTGCCAAAGGTTTTCAAGACGTGCTCATGTGCCGGCTCAAGAATTGAGGATGATTCCAATTACTTGGCCGTTTGCGACTTGGGGGCTGGATATGGTTGGGCCTTTCAAAAGGTCCAAAGATAAGAAGACCCACCTCCTGGTGGCGGTGGACAAGTTTACAAAGTGGGTGGAGGCAGAACCTGTTAGCAAGTGTGATGCGGCCACGGCGGTTCAGTTCATCAAAAAGGTGATTTTTCGGTTTGGCTTTCCGCACAGTATTATCACAGATAATGGTACCAATTTATCCAAAGGTGCTATGAAGGAGTTTTGCGAACGGGAGCACATCCGGCTCGACGTTTCATCAGTGACACATCCACAGTCCAATGGTCAAGCAGAAAGAGCTAATCAAGAGATCTTGAGAGGCATCAAGCCCCGGCTCATGGTTCCTTTGCAGAGAACGCCGGGTTGTTGGGTAGAAGAATTACCATCTGTGTTATGGAGCATCAATACAACACCCAACAGATCAACAGGATACACACTGTTCTTCATGGTTTATGGAGCGGAGGCGGTTCTCCCCAGCGATATCTGTCATGACTCACCTCGTGTCACAACTTATGTTGAAGCGGACAACGAGACAGCACGGCAAGATGCTTTGGACCGGTTGGATGAAGAGCATGACATCGCAGCTGCCCGATCGGTGATTTACCAGCAGGATCTTCGTCGTTATCACAGTCGCCGAGTCAGAACCAGAGCCTTCCAGGAAGGAGATTTGGTGCTTCGGCTCATCCAAGATCAGAATGATATGCATAAGCTATCCCCACCTTGGGAGGGGCCTTTCGTGGTCAGCAAGAATCTGCACAATGGGTCGTACTATCTGATCGATATTCGAGAGCATAAGGACTCACGTACATCAGAGGAAGAGACTAACAGGCCGTGGAATATAGCTCATCTTCGGCCTTACTATACCTGAGCCATTGGCTATACTTATGTACATACAATGTATATATTATGATTAAGTATAATAAACCGGAACCTCAGCTAAAACGGGGTATCTGTTCTTTTACATCATGTGAGGTTACACGGAGTTGCTCTAAAATGGCCTCCGGTTTACCCCTTGAGTTCGCTTTGCTAAAAGCATCATGTTATATCACTTGGAGGATTGGTCGTGTCCGAACCAATACCATGCCTCTTGATAGGCGAAAGCCACCAGATCACTTGGGGACTTGGTCATGTCTGAACCAGTCATGCCTCTTGATCGGCCTAAGGCCACAGAATCACTTGGGGGCTTGGTCGAACCCGAACCATGACCACGCCATTTGGTCGGCATAAATGCCACAAGAATCACTTGGGGACCTGGCTAACTAGAACCATAGTTACACCTAACGGGAGCTTGGTCGTGTTTGGCCATGGTTACGCCATTTGATCAGCTTAAATAAATCTTTTTTGGCAAACATTTTTGTCGTTGCTTTTGCTTCATACTTTTCTTTGAAGGGGTTTTTTTGCTTTTTATTGTGTTCTTTAAACCGACAAAGTTTTTTAACCAATCAATTGACGGAACACAGTTCACGTCAATCCGGAGACTATTTGTCCGGTTTGATCCTTGTTGTTAACATCCTCTTATGGAGTAACACGGTGTTCATTATAACCCGGCACGGTTTACATGGTAACCAGTGTCATATACATATACAGGAGTTGTTATTTCCTCCAACAGTGTGGGTTTGCAAAAGCTCCGCTTCAAGGTTGGCCAAGCCAACTTCACACTCAATGGTGGCAGGTATTATGTATCTCAAATTTTTTTGATCATATACTTAAAATTTTGTTTTGGATGTTTTGACTTTATATATACAAACATCATATTCCGCCTGACGGTACAACCGCGGTGGCACTTAACGAATTTCTTATTTCAGAAAGCATTTTGGAAAGTTCATTACCACAGGAAGAACAAGTTATGCGCGAAGGCATATCAATATCAAAGGTATGAGCTAGCCTATTACAAGGCAGCATGGTGCCCATAATAACATAATTGTTTTTCACAAAGGAGAGACAGTTTTAAAACCGGCTTCCGGTTTAAGCTTGGCCACCAGCCTGGCCTGATGGTTGTGGGTCATCATGCGCTGCTTCAGCTTCCGTTTCTCTACCCAGTGGCTAGAAATCCACAGTTGTCCAGTCAATTCCCATCAATGCTTGAAAAAACAGCTCCGTCATGGATTAGCGAAGACGGGTCAATATCGGGAGCGTAAGTATTCTTACGGATTGGAGGGATCAGGTTTTCCGATTCATGGATTGGTGCAGCTATTCGCTTGTTCTGGCTGTCATATTGGGCTTGATAATGAGACAAATCTGCTTCCTCAGCCAGTTGACAAGCTAGCGGACGTACCTCCCGGCTTATGGCTCACAGATCCGCTTCACCAAATTCTGACCCGTCTTCCTTCAAACTGGGATAACCCTGAGCCGCTTCAATAGGATCAAAATCCGGCACCCAGGCTTTTGCCTGGATTAAAGCATTGATTGCACCGGTTCGAGCAGCAGATTTCTTCAGCTCTTCAACCCGGGCAGGAAGCACTGACAGTTTCATCAAAGTATCTTGAATCAAAGTGGGCGCCGGTTTGTTATGAGATGCGGTACAGATGATCCGCTGGGCACCAGTATACAATTGTTCAACCAAGGTATAGGCGGCTTTCAATTTCTTCCGCACATCTGACCCCAAGTGACCAATGCGTGTCCCTGAAATACCATAAAAGGTTAATAAACCGGCGACTCTGTAAGAAGGCAGAACCAATTCAGAAGGCAAGCTGGCTTACCAAAGATAGCAGTGGTCATGGCATGAACGTGCCACTTTATGCTGGTCAGTTCATCCGTCACTGGTTTCAGTGCAGCCTCGGCATCCTCTGCTCGTTTGATCAAAGCGGACTTTTCAGTGGCCCAATCCGCCCGTTTCTTCTTGAAGTTCTCCTTAAGTTGTTCCATGGCGCTTAAGGCACTAGCTGATTCCTCTTTTGCCTTGGAGGTTTCAGCCTGTTGGGTTTTCAGTTTTTCTCGCAGATCGATGACTTGGCCTTCTTTCGCCTTTAGCTCCGCCTGCAGGCATACAGATATATGTTTCAACAAATCGGTAGAAGGATTCAAGTACCAACCACATAACAAGTTATGCGCTTAGCACTTGGGGGCTAATGCATATTCGATCTTCATATTTCAATTGTTTACAAAGTCCCAAGCTCAATACAAGTATTCAACTTGGCACTTGGGGGCTAATGCATATTCGATCTTCATCTTTTAATTGTTTACAAAGTCCCAAGCTCAATACAAGTATTCAACTTGGCACTTGGGGGCTAATGGCTATTTGATCATATGTATTCTGATGCGGCAGTTTCAATTACTTAAAGTACCAGTTTAACTACGCTAAGTTGAACCGGCCCTTGGGGACTACATCAGCAAATTTCAAAGCGTCAAGATTCATATTATTAAGTCCCGGTTTGAAAGAATATTTTAAATCGGCCCTTAGGGGCTAGGAGAGTCAGCAAGAATGAAAGCATGCAAGCAGGAAGGAGCATATGGAAGTTACCTCATATTTATCCTTCATCATGTTAACCAGACCGGCTTCATAGTCACGGCTGGTATACAGCCGGTTCACATAGCCGGAATGGATATCTTGGGCGTTCAGAGCAGCGTAAGCCGTCAGATCAGCATTCCACTTGCCTTTGCCAAAAGCAGCTAATTCTTCCTTGGCAGAATGTTTGGATAAAGCGATAGGATTGCTTGGCTCAGTATGGCCAGTGCCAGTAATGAGAATTTCATCATCATTGGTACCGCCGGATTGCACTGGAGCTGTGGGCTTGTCAGTAGGTTTTGCGGGACCGGTGGAGCTTTCAACCCGGAGGGAACCTGTGGGCTGATGGATAGGACCTGAGGTATCGGTAGGTATTTCCTCCGCAGTAAGATCATCATCTGGCTGCGGTGGATCATTGGGAATATCCTCAGGAATAGCCGCTTCAAGATTGGGTGTGGTGCCTGGTTCAAGAATGACATCTTCTTCGGCCGCTTTATCCAGGCGGGCCTTCTTGCTCGGCCTGGTTTTGGCCCTGAGAAGAATAACAAAATTAAATACAGCATATGTTCTAAGGCAATATACTACAAACATCACAATAAATATAGCTTACCCAAGCACCGTTTTGAGCGGTGGGAGCTGAGTAGCCGACGACTCGCCAGAAGATGAGTGGGAAATAACCTGATAATCAGAGTCAGACGGATTAAGAGGTTGATGAAAGCAGCCCGCTTTAGGACAAGCACTGACAAGCCAATTAGAGACCTCGGAATGACATTTCCGAACTGTACTATTCGGTAAACCGGCGGAGGTAACTACCTGGCCGCTGTGCCGGGTGGTGCGGCGAGCTTCGTGTTGTTGAGTCTTCATAAGAAGTTTAGGATCCAAATAAGCAAGAGGATGAGAAAATTTAACTTTCCGGTTTGCCTTACGGATTTTTTGTGAAGGCAAAGTTTTTGAATCGGAAGAGAGAATAATTACCTCTGCAACATCCGCATGGCTGCCTTCGGCATCATCCTAACAAATATCATCATTAATAAGATGCATGAAAAATAAACCAAGTGAGTCAAGCTCTACCTCAAAGTCCGGATTATCCACCTCGTCATCAAGGTCCAGATTAGAAGATGCAGTGGTTCTTTTCCGGTGGGCAGTCTTCTTCACAGCTTTAGTTTTTTGCCGGGTTGCTCTTTCCGGTTTATCTGTTTTCTCTGGTTTCTGCTACGACAGCTTTTTGCTCCAAAACGGATCATTGCCCTGGTTATGCAGACACTGATATTAAAAACAATGACCAGACATATCAATAACAGATTCAGCAAAGAGAAAAATCAAAGTCTTACAGCTGGCGGTTTGTTGGTGGCACAGAAGGGAAGCAGGCCGGTTCTAGCGCAGATGTGCTCCGGTTCATTCAGTATCTTACGCACAGCCTCTATGATTTCTTCACCGGAAAGCTGGAGTCTTGAATGTCGCAGTGGGTCATACACACTATCAGTATATTCGCACATCAAACCGGAGCGCTGACTAAGGGGCAGTATGCTCCATGATATCCAACAACGAGCAAGGTCAACCCCTGTTAAACCATTGGCCATAAAGGCCCTGAGCTTTGACAGCTGAGGAGCATATTTGCTTCTCTCCTGGGCAGTCAATCGTTGAGGAAAAGGATGGGTATTGTTGAGCCGCTCCGGACGAAAGCCAGGCAAGGGATTCTCACCAGCAGGGGAGGTGTCTTTGCAGTAGAACCATGTCTGATTCCACTCCTTGGGGTGACTGTGCAGCTTGGCGTGAGGGTAGGTGACCTCTTTCTTTTTTTGAATAGCCATGCCACCCAACTCCGTATTAGAGCCATCAGTAAACTCAGTACGGCGGTTTAGATGGAAAAGATCTCTGAATAATTCCACTGTGGGCTCCTCTTGAAAGAACACCTCACAGAGCACTTGGAAGTGGCACATATTTGTAACAGAGTTGGGGCCAGTGTCTTGCGGATGGAGTTGGAAATAAGCTAGAACATCCCGGTAGAATTTAGAACCGGGCGGTTTAAAACCCCGGGCTAAGTGGTCTACGAAAACAACAACCTCTCCTTCTCGAGGTGTGGGGGGGCATTCTTTGCCAGGAGCCCACCAATGGACAGTGTCTTTGCTGCCTAAGGCGCCAATCAGGACTAAATCGTCCAGTTGATCCTCTGTGACGCGAGAAGGGACCCAATTGCACTCATACACTTGCTTGGCCATGATGAAATCTACAAAGTACATTGATATGTGCAATGTTAAACCGGAAGCAGATCTATCTAAACCGGAGTTTATGAAGCAACAGCATCCCGGCGGTTCAACAAGGGGACTAATGATATATGATAGATTGCTTTTTCAAAGGTGAACCGCCTATGTGGTAAAGAGGATATAGATCTAAGGCAAGAATGACTAAGGAAGGTAAAAACAGATTTCATAAGGTCGCAGTGAAATTGTGGATCTACCGTAAGACAGGAAAATAAAAGGATTTAGACCTAAAAGGTTGATCTGAAAGCAATTCACAAGGGACCAGATCAGTGTTTTATGCGCATAAAGGTTTGCTTTGGTAACAGAAGATAAGCCATTACGGAGAATACATCAGGTTTGAAGTTTTATTCATGGGCTAAAGAAGAAACAAAGGAAGAACAGCGCCAGAGTCTCGATGAACTTCGACGAACGAGGAAACGCTAGAACAGATCTGCGGGGGAAAGGAAAGAAGATTTACCGGAGCTGAGGAAGAAGCGGAAGGTCGCCGCGATGCTCTGGTGTGCTCAGGTTGATGCAGCGGCCAAGGTTGATGCAGAGGTCAACGGTGGCGGCGGAGCTCCAAAGCTGGGCGACACGAGGAAGATGAAGCATAAGGGGTCGGAGGGAAAGAGAAAGGAAATGACCCTTCGGTCCTATTTATAAAGAAAGGGCTATGTCAGGCGCGAGAATCAAGGAGCCGCGAGGTTGGAAACAAAGCTGTGGCCTTAATTGTCGCAAGCTTGTTAAGAGGATAAGGTTCTTTATAACCAGTGACGTCACACCGGTCTACCGCGAGCAGAGAAGATGACATCACGGCGGTTCAACAAAATACAAGAAGATGTTGAAGATGAAGATTTTTGCTAAGGATTGACATGAACCTGTTCAAATCAATTTGGGGCCTAATGTTGGGGATATTACTACTAGGCGTAAACCGGCCAGGACAAGCTGGGTTAACTTCATCAGTAGTTGAGTGTGATAAAAGCCCATGAGGGCAGATGAGGGCTAAAGGCTCATAATCGGTTTAAGGCCTATAGCTATAAACCGGCGTCGGTATGTAACTTGTGTTATAGGTTAGGAATAGTGGAGATCGAACCGGACGCATCTATGAGCCGGTATCGGGACTCTATGAACCGACGGGCGTCCCCATGTATATAAGGGGACAACCCGGCGGCGGTTGAAGGAGAGACAACAACTTGAGACATAGGCGAAGCCTATTTGCTCCCTAGTCATCGAAACATCCATCAATTCCATCACAACTAGACATAGGCTTTTACCTTCATTGAAGGGGCCGAACTAGTATAAACTCTCTTGCATCCTTGTGTCCGCTTTAACCCCTTCAAGCTAACCCGTAGCGATGGCTCCATGACTAAGTCCTTTCTCTAGGACAACTGCCGTGACAAAACCATGACAAAAATGAAGTTGTAGAGAAAAATCTTTCCTATGGGCTTGCCAATTTCTAGGGTCACGTCCTATAGTCAACATGTGCTCTGATACCATCTTGTAGCGACCCGACCTCAGACGGTCAAGTCTCTGTGCTTAAGTGTCATCCCTGGATCGGTATGCTGACACACACAATACTCGAGGATTTATAACAGAGGTAAATCACATGTAAAAAGTAACGTAAATACTATTACCTCAATCCAAATAGCGGAAGTAACAATAAGGTTGTGGATTCCCATCAACACCAACGGCAAAGTTGAGTGTACAAATCGTAACCCTAAAGTATCACTTACTCGTCGTAAGATAATCCTGCAACATGAGATGTTGCAGCCACAAAGGGTCAGTACATTGAATGTACTGGCAAATTCACACCATAGGAGAATGATGAATAAAGGCTATCACTACATGCATATTTGGCTGGTGGAAAAGCTCCATGGTTATAGTTTTTGCGAAAAGCCAATTTTTCCCTACTGCAAAGGAATATATTTTATTTAACTACAAAGTTGGTTGAAAATATTGAGAAGGTTCCTCCAACTCAATCCCAAAATAATAATCATTAACCCAACAAATTATTTAAGTTAATGTGATGAGATCAATAGGATAATCCAAGTACCAGAGACTCAAGATTGTCCATAACCGGGGACACGGCTAACCATGATTAGTTTGTACACTCTGCAGAGGTTTGCGCACTTTTCCCCACAAGACTCGATCTCCTCTATTGGATTTCTCACACTACATGATGTTTGAGAAACGGATGACTGAGACACAGTCTTTCATAAACATTAACTCTCTACTCCGGATAGACTATACCAAACCTACAAAACCCACTACCTGCTGATCCATCTCTTCAAGAGCTTCACGTAACTTACTCAACTATGCTAGAGCCCATAATAGCTTGTGGCTGCACACGGAAGTTTCTAGCATGAATAATCTTATGATCCCTTTGGGCCTGGGTGGCGAACCATAGGATGATCACACGGTAACCCCGGGATCTCCTAGGACAACACTGGTATATCCCCAGGTGTCCGGGCAAGTTCCTGGTATATCCAGCAGGGTGCCCCAATCAATCCACCCAGATGTGTATTAAAGTAGCCACCTTAAGTTAAACCCTTAGTTAACAATAATCTCTTCACATCTTTCATGAATTCTCTCAAACCAATCCACGTACGTGCATAGCATAGCGATATAAGCATAACGTAAAAGTTAACTCCCAGGGGTTTGATAAAAATGGAAATAGGTTCTACTCATCATCTACTTCCCAACCCACATGTTAATGACATCCTAACCATGCAATGTTTGAGGATTGGAACTAATGCATAAAAACTGGGTGATAAAGGGTATGATCAAAGTGTGAACTTGCCTGCAATGTTGATGAAGATGATTCGCACTCATAACTCTTGATAGTTCTAATCGTCACACTCCGTTCAATTTATCGTGAGCAAGCAATAGTAACCACACATAAGCAATCACTCAGAAGATTGGGAAGAACGAAGAAGAGACAGTTCGGAAAACATCAAAACCAAGCAAATAAACTCTTGCAACATAAAACAATTTCTAACAGTACCAAAAATTATGTGAATTTGACCTTATCAGAAAGTTTAGGTCAAGAGCTCGATTTGCCAAAGAATCAACTAAATCAGTTACGAAACTCGTTATGTTCAAAAGAGTTTGAATGAATCTGACAAAATTTGAAAATTGAAATCAAAAATTTGATGTGACAGGTTCACTGGATAGGTGAAAATGTGACGAAGCTATAGGCGCTGGTTTCATCTAATTTGGATAAACGAGTGAAAAGTTATGGCTATTTGAAAAATCAGGGCCAAGCTGTTTTACGAAAGAAAAATAGCTACGGTTAAGGTCTAATGTATAAATACGTAGACTAATTGATAATCTAATTATTATATCGTATTAGTTAAAAAATAATAAACTACGGAAGTATAAGAAGAAAAAAAACAAAGAAAGATACCTTTATAAGGCAGAGAAAAGACAACTTTGGAGAGAAGAGATAAATTTTTTTTCCAGAAGTTCGCCCCGAGAGGAGAAATTTTTTTTTAATGAATCTAGTCAAACCAAAATATTGATTTGACCCAAATCGGAATGATGATTTTTTGGAGGCTCTATGGGTCTATATTTATTGGTGGAAAAGAGGCTTAAGGATCAAAGGCTAGGCAATGTGGGACTAAACGTAGACGAAATATACGAAACTAGAGAGAAAAGAGGCGGATGGCCTAAAAGGCCTTCGGCCGGCCGCAGCACGCTGCGGTCTGCGGGTTTTTTTATTTAAAAAAAACAAAATCGGCCTAAGAGAAAAAAATGAAAAAGGCTGGCTGGGCCTGGCCCATTTAAGAGAGAAAAAAACAATGGAGCGTCAGAAGCTACTGTACTGCGCATGTAGGCGATAAATAAATATGGGCTACACGTACAGTTTTTTTAAAATAGAAACAGAAGGAAAACCGAATAGCAAAGATAAAATAAAAAATTTATATAGGCATATAATATACCAAAATTTACAGAAAAAGATTTTCTACAACATGGACATTTTTATAATGCCGCATAAAATCCACACAAATTTAGATAATTCAAAGAGTGCTACTAGTCTAATAAAATCCAATAAAAATCATTTTAAAAATATCAAAATGAAATCAAATTTATTTCTCTCCAATTTTCTGTTGTAGGGAATCATGTTACCCTATTTTGCATGTATTTTATTTTTGGAGAAAAATGATTTGAATAAAATCCAAATAACTCCAAATTGAAAAATAATTCCAAAAAGACTTTGAATTTGATCCTTTGAAACTCCCAACTCATATTTCATATAATTTGAAGAAGTCATTTTATCTTCTCTCATGAAAATCATTGAGCTGCATGAAGTTTATGAATTGAAATATTTCCAAATGAAATTCAATTATTTTCAAATACCCTTTCATTTAATTTAAATGGAAGAAGTCATATCATCTTCGCTCAAGGGTTTTGTATTTGAAAAGAATTTGAATTCATGGAGATCAGAAAGCAAATATGAAAGTTTGGGAAAGTCCTTTTAGTCCCTCTCATTTAACTTTCAAAAGTCTGGAATTCACTCACTTTCAGACAATCAATCAAACAATCAATCAAATCTATCTATTTATTATAACATTCCAAAATTTAGAATTTTGGGATGTTACAAACCTACCACCCTTAAAATGAATCTCGTCCTTGAGATTCGGAGAGGCTAGAAAGAAATAGGTTAGGGTCGGGGTCTTCTCAAAATCCATCAATTGTCGCAGGAGGGGGTTTGGGGTGCTACCACCCTTAGAAGCATGGTTACGGTTCCATCGAAACTCATATATTTCATCCATATTGTTAACAGTGTCGGTCTTCTCAGATCTTCAGGATAATTCCTTATCCGGGCTCTTCCGGTAGTGGCATAACCTTTACCACAATTCTTCTGTCCTTTCATCTTGGTAAGGTTATTCTGAGACTGGGTCTTCTTAGCTAACGAGTCTGGCGCCAATACTAATCAACTATCGATATCTCTCATGGTGGTCAACAATTTATGGTTTCTCCTGCAGGAAATGGGTCAGGGTTGATCCTCACCGTATAACCTACGGTTGGCAAAAGCTGCCTTGTACAAGAGAAAAATTGCTATACCATTCTAAGGTTTAAACAAGTTTTGATCGTCGTCTCTACTATAGGTAAGTCACTCAGATTTACCATCCCATATATCAAGGCGAACAATAAGAGTAAGTCGGTATGGTGATCAATCCATCCCGCACCCAAATCATTACCTTGGATACGGTTTAGCGAATCTCGCATTCTAACACTCGGTCATCCTCACAAGCATTGCAGAATTTCTCTTGTCCATGAACTGCGTTCGGAATAATCCATTTATTCTGCAAACCAAACAAACAACTATCATTCCTTCACAAATATTAGGTTTTGCGTTACTCCTATAAAATTGTCTGCCGATAAACGTCGTATCTTCCTCCAGGGTTTTCCCTTCAGCAAGAATGTGCTTGCTTCTTGGTAGGTCCTGGGTCATGTGGGTTATGGCCCATCTCATCACTTGTAGTCCTTGAACTTATCATCGGGCAACTGATCATTATTCCAACTTCCAACTTCCTAGTATTCTTAAATCCATCCAATTGTATTGTCTTCCTTCCTTCTATTGGCACCAAACTAGGACATGATTACTCAGACTCATCATGGAGTTTCCATTGATCCATATTTCCGACATCATACCTCCTTTATATCCAATAGTAATTTATCTCTTCATCCTCGTGGGATATCCCTCATACCGAGATGAAAACTTATACTTATGAAGTCCATATTCCACTTCGTGGAACATCATTATCCTTTCCGGGGTCAAGCATCCTTACAGGGGAATACTGCCCATCTCTGCATGGCACTTCTTCAACTGGGAAGTGAAACACATCATGAACTCCTGACAGTCCTTCGGGTGACTCCAACTTGTTGGCCACTTCTCCCATACGCTCCAAAACTCGGTATGGTCCTACAAATCTCGGGGCTAACTTTCCCTTAACTCCAATTCGTTTAACTCCTCGCAGAGGGGACACACGAAGACATGCTCTATCTCCAATTTCATAGACTACCTCCTTGCGTTTTTTAGTCTGCATTACTCTTCTGCCTGGACTGAGCTACCTTCAGTCTATCTCGAATCAACTTAACATTCTCTTCTGACTCCTTGATCACATTTTGTCCAAACAACTGACGGTCTCCAACTTCATCCCACATAGTCTTGGGGTATCACACATATCGAGACAAAACTCGTATTCATTTTGTCCGAAATCCACCCAGTGGAGTATCCTTATCTTTTCCAGGGGTCAAGGGTTCTTACAGGGTACTACCACCCTTAAAATGCACAAATCTTCCATAGATCATATTTCTCATATCCTCAGAAATGGTCAAAATTCTTCTTCATAGGGTAACAACTCATAAAATCCATATCAGTACCAACGATGCTACTTTATTCATTCTCAAATGATTACAATCTCTCGCTTCTCCATTACATGTCTCAACTCAACACCTCAATATAAAAGAAAATGTTCTCACTTCTACTACTCCATTTCTTTTGTTGCAAACTCAACTATCAAGCACAAGTTTCCTTCTCCTTGGGGCATTCTCTGGCAAAGTGCCCTGCTCTATTACAACGAAAACATATTACTTCTGACAAGTCTCGAGGTTTCCTTTTTGGGCAACTGCTGAGGTAGTGCCCTGACTCCTTGCACATGTAATAGGTGATATGGCTCAGGTCCTTCCTGGTATGCAATCTACTTCTCTTCCTGGACTTTTCCGTTCCAATCATGGATTCTATTTCTTGTGGGTCATACTCTATTTCGTCCATCGGGAATTCTACTAGATCCCCATTCAAACAATTTTGGGAGATGTGTCCTTCTTCTCCACATGAATAGCAAGACTTAGTGCAGGGTTTACTCGGGTCCTCTTTAGGTGTGTCCTCCACATCTTCCTTCATCACGGGTTCTTCTAAAATTTCCATAAGGGCTCCTTTCTTTACTTCTTTCTTCTGTTATACGGTTCTTCGTACCATGGGGTAAATGTGACACTGAGTAGGATAGTGGGTAATCCCTTCACACAAGAAACAAGTAATCTGCCTAGTTGGGCATTCTTCAACTGTGTGACTTCCTTCACAATTAGGGCATTCATCCTTGTGTTCTTTATGGGTGTGTCCTATTTCTCCACAAATCTTGCATGCACAAGGTTTCCTCATATCCTTTCCATAAAGCTTCAACTTCTGGGACACAAGGTGAGATCTTTGCAGAGTCAACTTTAATTCTCTCCAAGTGGATACTCCTTGCCATCCATTCATGGTTTGGTATATCCTCCACCAAGTAGCAGCACCTCTTTCAAAGCACTGAAGAGCATGCTGGGTCATATCATTTCCAACTATAGGGTTATTCTTCATGTGATCCTCCATGTTCTGAATCCATCGGTCTGTCTCCAATTGACTCATCGGTCTAGAAAATACAAGCTCATCTCCATTCATCCTCTATTGGGTCCAAGGGTTTTGGGGTGAGATGAGAGAGAGGGAGAGGGATGCATAATACAAACCATGGTTTTGAAAAGACAGATTTTTTCTATGGCTGTTGGAAAAACATCAAACAAATGGCAGCTCACAAACGTCGCATCTAACATAGGTATATAACAGGGGTTTGGTCTTCTAATGGTCAAGAAATCTTCAACGTCTCCAAACTCTTCAAGCCTTGTTCATGCCTCTAATGGCTTCTTCCGATCATGCTTGTCTTTCTCAAGTTCTTTTGCCAGATCAACTCTATTGACGCGAAGTCTCTCGTGGCGTCCTTTAATATTCTGGAGCTGTGTTCCAAACTTCTGGTTTGAACATCCTTCGCATGAACCATGGTCCGACTGTCCTTCAGTTCCTGACGAATCTCCGGTATCTCGAGGTTTTGCTCCTCCAGCTTGGCTACTTCAGCTTCTTGGAACTAAGTTCTCCACGAAATGCTCCTTGTCAAAATACGGCTTCCTGAAGGTCCATCTTAAACTTCTTGATGTACTACTCCAGATCCTGGTGATACACCGGCTAAGGTTAAAACTTCATCTTTTGCTGATAGGTGCTCCATCAGCCTTCTACCATCCAATCCTTCCGAAGAAATGCCTGCTTAACTCAGCCCGGTGACAAATAGCATAAGCGGGCGATGACATCACGGATAACCGTGTTTCTTCTCTTGTCATTTCCATGAGCTATCATTCCATAGATGATATCTCCTGCCTTAGGGTTTTCTTGACAAAACTTTGAGTTCTCATGCTCCATGTTCCGGTCTTTCTCTGATACACCTTGATCTCGGGTATTGACAGCTTCCTTAGTCTGCCAAGTTCCATAAGGGGTGCCTTCCTAGGTCATACAAATCTGGAAAATTGTACAGGGCCTTCAAATTCTCCTAGTCTTCAGAGTCTTCAACCGTTGTAGTTTCCATTATTATAATACATGGTAAAATCTTCTTCATTCCAAAGTGGACTTAGTTGTCCGATATCTTATACTTCTTAGAGTGGTCTCATCAGTCAAATCCTCATCTGGTCAAAAGGGGAAAGGGGTATGGTCTAACTAAAAGGGAATATTTGAATAAGCTCAGAAGAGACGAGAGGAAAAGATCTTTTTGAAAATGAAGTTGTAGAGAATTTTTTTCCTATGGGCTTGCCAATTTCTAGGGTCACGTCCTATAGTCAACATGTGCTCTGATACCATCTTGTAGCGACCCGACCTCAGACGGTCAAGTCTCTGTGCTTAAGTGTCATCCCTGGATCGGTATGCTGACACACACAATACTCGAGGATTTACAACAGAGGTAAATCACATGTAAAAAGTAACGTAAATACTATTACCTCAATCCAAATAGTGGAAGTAACAACAAGGTTGTGGATTCCCATCAACACCAACGGCAAAGTTGAGTGTACAAATCGTAACCCTAAAGTATCACTTACTCGTCGTAAGATAATCCTGCAACATGAGACGTTGCAGCCACAAAGGGTCAGTACATTGAATGTACTGGCAAATTCACACCATAGGAGAATGATGAATAAAGGCTATCACTACATTCATATTTGGCTGGTGGAAAGGCTCTATGGTTATAGTTTTTGCGAAAAGCCAATTTTTCCCTACTGCAAAGGAATATATTTTATTTAACTACAAAGTTGGTTGAAAATATTGAGAAGGTTCCTCCAACTCAATCCCAAAATAATAATCATTAACCCAACAAATTATTTAAGTAACGTGATGAGATCAATATGATAATCCAAGTACTAGAGACTCAAGATGTCCATAACCGGGGACACGGCTAATCATGAATAGTTTGTACACTCTGCAGAGGTTTGCGCACTTTTCCCCACAAGACTCGATCTCCTCTGTTGGATTTCTCGCACTACATGATGTTTGAGAAACGGATGACCGAGACACAGTCTTTCAGAAGCATTAACTCTCTACTCCGGATAGACTATACCACCTACAACCCACTACCTGCTAGACTATCTCTTCAAGAGCTTCACGCAACTTACTCAACTATGCTAGATCCCATAATAGCTTGTGGCTGCACACGGAAGTTTCTAGCATAATCTTATGATCCCTTTGAGCCTGGGTGGCGAACCATAGGATGATCACACGGTAACCCCGGGATCTCCTAGGACAACACTGGTATATCCCCAGGTGTCCGGGCAAGTCCACTGGTATATGCCCAGGGTGCCCCAACCAATCCACCCAGATGTGTATTAAAGTAGCCACCTTAAGTTAAACCTTAGTTAACAATAATCTCTCACATCTTTCATGAATTCTCTCAAACCAATCCACGTCTACGTGCATAGCATAGCGATATAAGCATAACGTAGAAGTAACTCCCAGGGGTTTGATAATAAAATGGCAATAGGTTCTACCTCATCATCTACTTCCCAACCCACATGTTAATGACATCCTAACCATGCAATGTTTGAGGATTGGAACTAATGCATAAAAACTGGGTGATAAAGGGTATGATCAAAGTGTGAACTTGCCTGCAATGTTGATGAAGATGATTCGCACTCATAACTCTTGATAGTTCTACTCGTCACACTCCGTTCAATTTATCGTGAGCAAGCAATAGTAACCACACATAAGCAATCACTCAGAAGATTGGGAAGAACGAAGAAGAGACAGTTCGGAAAACATCAAAACCAAGCAAATAACTCTTGCAACATAAAACAATTTCTAACAGTACCAAAATTATGTGAATTTGACCTTATCAGAAAGTTTAGGTCAAGAGCTTCGATTTGCAAAAAGAATCAACTAAATCAGAGTTATGAAACTCAAGTTATGTTCAAAAGAAGTTTGAATATGAATCTGAACAAAATTTGAAAACTGAAATTTTCAAAAATTTGATGTGACAGGTTCACTGGATAGGTGAAAATGTGACGAAGCTATAGGCGCTGGTTTCATCTAATTTGGATAAACGAGTGAAAAGTTATGGCTATTTGAAAAATCAGGGCCAAGCTGTTTTACGAAAGAAAAATAGCTACGGTTAAGGTCTAATGTATAAATACGTAGACTAATTGATAATCTAATTACTCTATCGTATTAGTTAAAAAAAATAAACTACGGAAGTATAAGAAGAAAAAAAACAAAGAAAGATACCTTTATAAGGCAGAGAAAAGACAACTTTGGAGAGAAGAGATAATTTCCAGAAGTCGCGCCGGAGAGGAGATATTTTTTTAAATGAATCTAGTCAAACCAAAATATTGATTTGACCCAAATCGGATGATTTTTTGGAGGCTCTATGGGTCTATATTTATTGATGGAAAAGAGGCTTAAGGATCAAAGGCTAGGCAATGTGGGACTAAACGTAGACGAAAATATACGAAACAGAGAAGAAAAGAGGCGGATGGGCCTAAAGGCCTTCGGCCGGCCGCACGCGCACGCTGCAGCTGCGGTTTATTATTATTATTTTTAAAACAAAATTGGCCTAAGAGAAAAAAATGAAAAGGCTGGCTGGGCCTGGCCCATTTAAGAGAGAAAAAAACAAGGGGGCGCCAGAAGCTACTGTACTGCGCATGTAGGCGATAAATAAATATGGGCCGCACGTACAATTTTTTTTAAATAGAAACAGAAGGAAATAAAAAATTTATATAGGCATATAATATACGAAAATTTGTAGAAAAAGATTTTCTACAACATGGATATTTTTATAATGCCGCTTAAAATCCATACAAATTTAGATAATTCAAAGAGTGCTACTGGTCTAATAAAATCCAATAAAAATCATTTTAAAAATATCAAAATGAAATCAAATTTATTTCTCTCCAATTTTCTGTTGTAGGGAATCATGTTACCCTATTTTGCATGTATTTTATTTTTGGAGAAAAATGATTTGAATAAAATCCAAATAACTCCAAATTGAAAAATAATTCCAAAAAGACTTTGAATTTGATCCTTTGAAACTCCCAACTCATATTTCATATAATTTGAAGAAGTCATTTTATCTTCTCTCATGAAAATCATTGAGCTGCATGAAGTTTATGAATTGAAATATTTCCAAATGAAATTCAATTATTTTCAAATACCCTTTCATTTAATTTAAATGGAAGAAGTCATATCATCTTCGCTCAAGGGTTTTGTATTTGAAAAGAATTTGAATTCATGGAGATCAGAAAGCAAATATGAAAGTTTGGGAAAGTCCTTTTATTCCCTCTCATTTAACTTTCAAAAGTTTCGAATTCACTCACTTTTAGACAATTAATCAAACAATCAATCAAATCTATCTATTTATTATAACATTCCAAAATTTAGAATTTTGGGATGTTACAGACTGGTGGCGGATATATGTTGCAGGTGGACTCGAATTGGCGTGATGGCGGTGGATATGTGGTGGCGTATATGGACTCGGATTGGTGGTGAATATGTGGTGGTGGTATATGGCAGCGACGATGAAGTTGGTGTGGTGGTGGTATATGGCAGCAGCGATGATGATGATGCAGTGGTGTTATATGGCAGCGGCGACATGACAACCTGTGAACAGAACTCGAAACTTAAAGGACTAGACGCTAAGACCAGCAACTTGACACGACAATGCAACCGCAAATTCAACAAAGCAAATACAGAAAAGATTATGCAAAGGCTCAGAATGGTTCGGATAGGATGAATTAACCCTAATATTTTTTTAGCTTTTTCGTGGACGGTGGGTATGAAGAACAGACTCGATCTAAACTACGAAAAACTGTAAAATCTCACCGAGCAACCTGAAAATATGATACCACTTGATAGACGCAAAGGTGTCCTATCTTTCGATGAGATGGTGGCTATCATTTTGGAGGAAGTCGACTTTGATGATCTGACTACGAACGTGCGAGGACGTCATGCCTTAGCAATTGCTCAACCAACTCCGAGAGGTTATTAACCACGTCGACGCACGATCATCCCGACCACGAAGGTCTGTTTCCTGCAGGCAAACGAAGAACCAGCAAGAAACTGAGATTGCAATCTGTATATTGCGAATATAAGAGGAAAACTTTATTGATCAAGGTGGGGTTCTGTGACGCTTTTGTCTGGTCGTTGAACACAAACGAAGTACACAAAGTTGTAGCTACGGCAAACTTTAATCTAAACAAAACCCAAAGTCTAAACGATGCCTTAAGGGTTGTATATACGGAGGAGAGAGGGGGGAATTTCGTGGCCCTTGGAGGAGGGGTGTGAAACCAACCCTAACTCGTGTTCCCCCACACATATGGACTCTAGAAACAGCCTATAACCAAGTATTTCGGAATTACATGGGCCTGGCCCAAAAATAAGGTGACGCAGCACCTAGGATAGCCTCTGGACGAAATTTATGAAGTGTCCTCTTGTATAATTCGGCCAAGGCTTCATGCACTCATTATGGTGGCTTCAAAGTCCTAGAATCATCAGTTGTAACTCCGTTCTTGTTCCCCTTGTGCACACCATCATCTCCATGCTTGAACTTGCTCCAAGGTTTATCTTTCTTGTCCAAGCTAGGCCCTTCATTTGTAAGAAAATAAATGTATCCAATTTAGGCAGCATCATATTCTCATGAACATTAGAATCGTTACCAAGAAACGAAAGTACCTGGTAATTTAATTGGCGTGCGTGAGCTATAGTAATTGGTCCAGTATGTATTGCAGCAGGGGCTATGGGTGTAACTATGGTATTGATGTCCTCATGACCACCATGTTCTTCACTTGTAATAAGAGCCAAAGTCTCCTCATCATAGTCACTAGCGCACTCATACCCACCATCCTCAGTAACAATCATCACACGCTTAGATGGGCATTGTCTCGCATAATGACCTCCACCCTTGGAACAACGACAAATAATATCATGTGTTTGCCATGTTGATGCCATGGATGAAGAAGAGCTCTGTGCAGGCCCAGAAGGTGTGCTCTTGGCAGATAGTGGTGGTTGTGCCTGCTTTCTTGTATTATGGTTGGTGCTGGCAGCTGACGGAGGTGCCGGTGCAGCAGAACGTGTGGAAGTAGAGGATGCACACGGTGTCCATGATGAAGGCCGACATGCAGAAAAGTTAGTTCGTGCCAATGCTTGTCGATCCTGCACTTCACGTTCATCTTTGCAAGCAATATGGAATAAATGAGTGATATTATTATATTCCTTATACTATAGAATGGTCTGAATCTCTTTATTTAATCCACTCATAAAACGTGCAAGCATAGCTTCATTATCCTCAACAATACCACATATAATCATACTAGTTCTGTAATTCTTGATAATATTCTTCTATAGAATTTTTTCCTTGTCTCAAACACTGCAATTTTTGAAGCAATTCACGTTGATAATATGGTGGAACCTAGCGAGTACACATTGCATTTTTCAAAGCAGCCCAAGTAGCTGCAATAGGATATAATCTACAATGTTTAGACCACCAAACACATGCAAAACTAGTGAAAGCACAAACAGCAGCAGGAACACATCTCTCCTCGGAATATTGTAAACTTGTAAAACGTTGTTCAGTTTCTAACTCCCAAGTAAGATATATATCAGGAACGTATCTACCCTCAAATGGTGTAATATTCAATTTCAGTTTAGGGAGATGGTCATGATCTCGTACCTGAGGGGGAGCCCTACTATTGCCATTATTTGCATGTGGACAACCTGGTGGTTGTGGTGCCGGTGGTTGCACGTAGTTCTAATTTTGATCAACCACATCCTCGTAATCTCCCGCATAATTATCCTCCTCCGCATCAGCAGCAGGAGCCACAGAAGTATCAACAGCAGCACCAACAGTTTGGCCAGGCTCAAGAGGGACACGGCTCACTCGGCGGAGGGCTGTTTTGCGACGTGGAGGTAGTTGTTGTTGTTCTTGTTGTTGTTGTTGTTGTTGTTGTTGTTGTTGTTGTTGTTGCAGAGGTGCGGCAGGTGTTGCCGGTGGTGGTTGTGGAAGACGTGCAAGTAGTTCATTAAATTTGTTATCGAGATTTGTTTGGAACGTCTTATCAAAGCCAGTTATCTTATCCATGGCCTCTTCAAAATTGTTCAGCACATCTTGCACCTGTTCAGTCATCATTTGCTGAAATTTATCATGCAACTCCTTATTCGTCGTGTTCTCCCATTCAGTCTCATCGACTTGTAATCCTGCCATGGTCAGCAGTAGTAGAAACACACAAGAATATGATCCTACAGACTACTAGAAAATGGTGGTGGTGGGGTGTCGGTGTCAAAACCGGCGGATCTCGGGTAGGGGGTCCCAAACTGTGCATCTAGGCCGGATGGTAACAGGAGGCAAGGAACACGATGTTTTACCCAGGTTTGGGCCCTCTTGATGGAGGTAAACCCTACGTCCTGCTTGATTAATATTGATGATATGGGTAGTACAAGAGTAGATCTACCACGAGATCAAGGAGGCTAAACCCTAAAAGCTAGCCTATGGTATGATTGTTGTATGATGAAGTTGTCCTACGGACTAAAACCCTCCGGTTTATATAGACACCGGAGAGGGTTAGGGTTACACAAAGTCGGTTACAATGGTAGGAGATCTTGAATATCTGCATCGCCAAGCTTGCCTTCCACGCCAAGGAAAGTCCTATCCGGACACGGGACGAAGTCTTCAATCTTGTATCTTCATAGTCCTGGAGTCCGGCTAAAGGTATAGTCTGGCTACCCGAACACCCCCTAATCCAGGACTCCCTCAGTAGCCCCTGAACCAGGCTTCAATGACGACGAGTTCGGCGCGTAGATTGTCTTCGGCATTGCAAGGCGGGTTCCTCCTCCAAATTCTTCATAAAAGTTTGTAAACACCAAGAGTAGTGTCCGGCACTGCAAAATAAGTTTGCACGTATTGCCACAGAGAGAATAATATTAACACAAATCTAATCTACCGACGTATTCCGCAGCGTGACATCACACTACGGCCAAGCCTTTATTCGAATCGTTTTCACTTTTCCACCTCAGCGTGTTTTGCGAGGCGGTTTCCATCGCACGTCTTGTCAAAGCAGAGATCGTGTCCCCCATTTACGAGATTCTCATCAATACGGATGTGGGTAACCCAACCGCGCCATTTATCACGGCGCTTGGGAGGCAAGCGAGTTTTATTAGGCTGGTGGGGACACATAGTCGCATCCGCTCATATAAGGGGATAAGGATCCACCTTTTTACCTATGCCTTCTTCCTCCTTTGCCTATCCATCTTCTGCGCACCCGAGCTCCAGTGCCCAAGCCCGCACTTCCTACCTCAACCTTCTCCAACAATGTCCGGAGCGGGAGGCAAGTGGATGGTCTCCTCCGTCACGGAGGGCCATGTCAAAAGGCTAAGGAAGGCCGGATACCTGTCCAAAGACATCGCGCACCGGCTTCCTGAGGAGGAGCAGCTTCTCCCCACCCCAAGGCCCCATGAGAGGGTAGTATTTCTTCCCCACTTCCTCCGTGGACTGCGTTTTCCTCTCCACCCATTTGTCCGTGGGCTCATGTTCTACTATGGCCTAGATTTCCACGATCTGCCCCCGAACTTCATCCTCAATATCTCGGCGTTTATCGTCGTGTGCGAGGCTTTCCTCTGCATCCGCCCCCATTTCGGCCTCTGGCTCAAGACCTTCAATGTCAAGCCAAAGGTGGTGCGCGGCAACCAGGCGGAGTGCGGAGGTGCCATAGCGGGCAAAATAGCCAACGTCCTATGGCTCGAGGGCTCCTTTGTGGAGACCTTGAAGGGGTGGCAGTCAGGGTGGTTTTACATCACCGAGCCACGCGATCCGAAGTGGATTGCAGCCCCTGAATTCCG
Source organism: Triticum urartu (assembly GCF_003073215.2). Classification (NCBI taxonomy): domain Eukaryota; kingdom Viridiplantae; phylum Streptophyta; class Magnoliopsida; order Poales; family Poaceae; genus Triticum; species Triticum urartu. Next base: position 171,961,415 of record NC_053025.1, on the reverse strand, counting down.
ATCCGGACCCCCTACGCGGCTCACGTCCTGGAAGGAGACGGGCTTGTCGTGGGGCGACGAAGAAGAGGTGACCGGACTGCAAAAATGCATCCAGTCCCTGGTGAACAAGCAGCTCAAGCTTGTCAACGTAGTCCAGGTCATGCTCGTCCGCCGGATCCTTCCATGTCAAGAACGGGACTTCAATTTGTGGGAGTTCAACCCGGCCGGCACCGAACTCTGAGCAGGCTCTTCGACACGACGTACGAAGATGTCTGGAAGGGGCTAACCAAAGGCGTCGAGGCTCCCACATCCGCCTCCGAAGACCGCGGATTCAGCTCGCAGCGTCCTGCTGGCGAGGTAAAATATTTTCATCTTTTACAGGATGTTATAGTTTGACTCTATGCGGGATCTAACTCCCTCACCTTTGACAGGATTGACAAGCGAAGTCCGGACTGATTAACTGTCCTGCTCCCTTGCCCGAAGACCCAACCCCTGCTCTCTTAGTGAAGCTGCTGGTCCCGGCACCTTATGTGGTGCCGGAGAAGAAGTCCAAGAAGAAGAAGGCCACGGGGACTCGAAAGAGTTCCCGGCATATGGTGGTGTCGAACTCGTCATCCGATGAGTCCGAGACGCACTCCTCCCGTGAAGACGAGGAGGAGGAAGAAGAGACCTCTCCCCCTCCAGCGGGGGGAGGAAAGAAGAGGAAGGCCGCCCTAGTAGGGGAGGCCGAAGGGCCCAAGAAGAGGAAAACCCCTCTGCTGGACTACGCCCCCGACGCCGGCGAGGACGAAGAGGAGTGGCCGGACAGGGCCAGGCGTCCGGTGAAATCGTAAGTGTTCGGATACCAGAGTAACTCATGATATTCCTTTTGTTGCACAGCTTTCCCTAATGTTGAATATAATCATGCAGCCCGCCCAAGGACGGGCTCGACGAGTCGTCGAGCGGCTCCCTGGATTCATCGGACGTGAATTCAGTTCCGCCCGCTGCCTCCCCCTGTGCTGCGGATGATGCCGAAGTGGCGTCGCGACAAGCTCCGGGGCAAGAGGAGGTGGTCCAGGAGGAGCTGCGAGGCGACCTCCTAGACTCCAGGAGTAAAGGGGACAAGACCCCCCAGGGCTCCAAGTCCGGCTTTCAGCCAGACACCGCACCGGAATCATCAACGGTTCCGGACCGCGGCAGGCGAACTCCTGCCAAGAGGAGCAAGCCTATTGAGCTGGCGTCTTCCATCTAACCGGAGGCACCGGACAATCTGCTGGAGGTGCTTAAGGGCGCCTCCATCGACGAGGAGCACCGTACCATCATGAGTACGGTGATCCAGAAGGCTCGGTCCGCCAAAAGCGGACTTACTGAAGCTTGTGCTAGCCTTCTAACAGGCTTCGAGGTAAGTAGAAATATAAAAATATTACCGCATAGATAGTAGCCCTGATGCTTTGTTTGGCGTTCGGAAAGAAAAGACGAATAGAGGATCTATTAAATATCGCAGGAGTCTAACTAAAAAGGAGTCAATATACGTATGCAGGCTTCGCTGCTGGCCACCGCCACACTGACTGTGGAGGTGGGTGCCCTGAAGCAGGGCCTCGAGCGGACCGAGCAAGAGCTCGGCCTTGCCAAACGGCAGCTCGAGGAGAAAGAAGGTAAGAGATACCTTATAGAAAAAATGCCTATAAGAAGACGCAATTGCAAAAAATGACAGGAGTATACTGCTTATTGTAGGGGCCGCAACTGAGGTGGCGACCCTCAAGCAGGCACTGTCCGAGGCCGAGAAGAAAGCGGCCACCGAGCGCACCGAGCAGGAGAAATTTGAGGCGCAGGTCGGCGAGGTGCAGCAAGAGCTTCAGGCTCTCATGAAAAAACATGAGAGTTTGGAGCTTGACTCGAAGACGCGAGCGTCCGAGCTTGCCGTGGCCCTTAAAACTGCCAAATATGCCAAGGCTAAAGCCCAGAAGGCCCTCTAGGAATTGGATGCGGTGAAAAAGATAGCGGCGGGTAAGGCATTCTCTATGCAAAGCAGACATATAAAAGTAAACTACTTGTTACTTACCCGAATCCGGAGCTCTCCAGGGGCATTCACAGATCTTCCCCGCAGCGTATCCGATGCCGCCGTATTCTACCGAGCCGAGGAAGCCAGCTCGACAGAGAAGGTGTTCTGGTCTCAGTACGCTGAGGCCGGACACCCTGTGCCCTTGAGCGACCAGCTGAAGCAGCTGGTCGAGCTCCACAAGGCGGCCGAACAGGCCCTGAAGGGCTTCATAGTTTGGCTGTGGCCTGGAGAGGCCCCGCCTGGGAGCTACTTTGGACTGGTGCGGCGGCTGGTGGAGGCTTGTCCAAGGCTCGAGGTCATCAAGCGCTCCGTCTGCATCGAAGGTGCCCGTAGGGCCCTTGCCCGTGCAAAGGTGCACTGGGGTAAGCTGGACGGTGAGAATCTTGTGAGGGACGGGCCGCCGCCGGGGAAGGAGCATCGCAAGCCCAAGAACTATTATAAGGATGTTCTATCCGGTGCCCGCCTTATGGCGGATGAATGCACCAAGGATGTAATTTTTGAATGAACTCGTTAGTGTTATCCTGTGCGCTGAAAACTTGTTCATATGCGCTAAGCAATGCTTGAATTTAAAATATTACTTTCTGTGCGGCCGTTTATCAAAAAAATGAGAGATGGCCAGTCGTCGCCTTCTGCCCCCATGCCACTAGTGCTGGGGTGTTCGGGATAAACCTGAGCGCTCTTTTTCCCATGATTGGGTCCGTCGAGGGAGGCGCTCAGCACAACGAACAAGGCAATCGGACTATAATGCTTGAACACTCTCACTTAGCCATAGAACTCTATAATTTTAAATTTCGGCGAAGCCCCTAGTATTCGGAAGACCGAGTTCGGGGCGCTATCCACGCCTTGGCCGGACAAAGCCGGTTCCTCGCTCGAAGCGGCATAAGTCTTTAAGGACTCGAAAAACCTCTCGAACAGCGACCGGTCTCTTGCCTCATCATTACAGTCAGTTTTAGCTTTCTCTACTGAGGTGCTTAGCCCAGCTCAACTGGGGCACAATCGCAGTAGTTCTCCTAGTGCTACCTTAGCCGATATAGCGGAACGTAAGGCACCAAAACATAGGAGCCGGGCAAACCCAACTATTGACCCAAATCATGATTTGGAGCCGATGCATATAGTGCTATAAGTTCGGGGTGCCGCACTTGTGAAAGTGTACGGACTTCTCACACCATATTGATGGGTACTGAAGCCCCTGGCGTATTTTTGCCATACCACAGTGTACGGATGCAACATGTTATTGATAAACATATATATAAAAAGAGGATAATGCAAAAAATAGACAAAAAGCTATGCATTGTTTATAGAAAGGCTGCTATGAAAGCGGAACGATACAAATAGTGCGATAAGCAAAAGAAATTGGACTATTTAACATGTCCTGGCCAGGGGCAGGCCGCGGAATTGTATTAAAAAACAGGTATACTGCTCGCAATAGAGACCACCTGGGAGTTCCATAATGTGGCGCGGCTTGTCTGCTTTCCTGGATCTTGCATCGTTTGTGCGGCAGTTGAATTGCCGAACGGGTCATTCGAAGTATGGAGTCCTAAGAGTAAGAGAAAAAAAGAAGAAGAAAAAAGGAATCCGGCAGCCCCTGGTGCGGTTTAAGCCGTATTTCGGGCGTGCCGTGATAGTGCCCCTTCCCCTGTGCCCATGGTATTTCAAGAGCGTAGTTATGTACACGAAGCACTGGTTATTGCGAGGGCTAGGGTTGGGGCCGCATTGCTACGCTAGCTCAGAACGTGCCAGGCGGTCTTGTTGTAGGGTACTCCGGGCGCGCTTGATAGTGCCCGGCGTTTTGAAGGACGAACTAGAGAACTGCCTAGAGAGGCTGCTTTGTACTTCTGCTGCGAGCGCTGCCGTGTGCTCCTCCGTTCGAAGGGAGCGTTCGGTGTTCCCATTGACCGTGATTACTCCTCTAGGGCCTGGCATGTTGAGCTTGAGGTATGCATAGTGCGGTACCGCGTTGAATTTTGCGAATGCGGTTCGCCCGAGCAGTGCGTGATAGCCACTACGGAACGGGACTATGTCGAAGATTAACTCCTCGCTTCGGAAGTTATCCGGAGATCCGAAGACCACTTCCAGTGTGACTGAGCCTGTACAGTTGGCTTCTACACCTGGTATGACGCCTTTAAAGGTCGTTTTGGTGGGCTTTATCCTCGAGGGATCTATGCCCATTTTTCGCACTGTATCCTGGTAAAGCAGGTTCAGGCTGCTGCCGCCGTCCATGAGGACTCTTGTGAGATGAAATCCGTCAATGATTGGGTGTAGAACCAATGCGGCGAAGCTGCCGTGACGGATGCTAGTGGGGTGGTCCCTTCGATCAAAGGTGATCGGGCAGGAGGACCATGGGTTGTACTTTGGGGTGACTGGCTCCATCGCATATACGTCCCGTAACGCACGCTTCCGCTCCCTCTTGGGGATGTGTGTTGCGTATATCATGTTCACCGTCCGCACTTGCGGGGGGAATCCCTTATGTCCACCGTTGTTCAGCGGCCTGGGCTCCTCCTCGTTGTCGCTATACAGCCCCTTGTCTTTGTTTTCGGCTCTTAACTTGCCTGCCTGCTTGAACACCCAACAATCCCTGTTGGTGTGATTGGCTGGCTTTTCGGGGGTGCCATGTATCTGGCACAAGTGGTCGAGTATTCGGTCCAAACTGGCCAGACCCTAAGTATTTCTTTTGAATGGCTTTTTCCGTTGACCGGATTTGTAGCCTCGGAATCCGGCATTAACTGCCGTATCCTCATTGTTGTCGCTGTTAACGCGGCGCTTTTGTTTGTTCCGACGCGACCTGTCGCTTTTGTCCTTGGTATTCGAATTACCATGGTTCTTGGTTAAATTGTTGTTGCGAGCTAGCCAGCTGTCTTCTCCTGTGCAAAAGCGGGTCATGAGTGTCGTGAGGGCTGCCATAGATTTTGGCTTTTCCTGTCCCAGGTGCCGGGCAAGCCACTCGTCACGGATATTATGCTTGAAGGCCGCTAAGGCCTCTGCGTCCGGACAGTCGACTATCTGGTTTTTCTTTGTTAGGAACCGTGTCCAGAATTGCCTGGCCGATTCCTCTGGCTGCTGAATTATGTGGCTTAGGTCATCGGCGTCCGGTGGTCGCACATAAGTGCCCTGGAAGTTGTCAAGGAATGCGGCTTCCAGGTCCTCCCAAGAATCGATTGAGTCTGCTGGCAAGCTGTTAAGCCAATGCCGGGCCGGTCCCTTAAGTTTGAGTGGGAGGTATTTGATGGCGTGTAGATCATCACCGCGGGCCATGTGGATATGAAGGAGATAATCCTCAATCCATACCGCAGGATCTGTTGTGCCATCGTACGATTCGATGTTTACAGGTTTGAAGCCCTCAGGGATTTTATGATCCATTACTTCATTTGTGAAGCATAGAGGGTGTGCGGCACCTCTGTATTGGGCTATATCACGACGCAGCTCGAAGGAGCTTTGTCTGTTGAGTTCGGCCCGGCCGGATTTATTGCATCCGGAGTGACGATCACCGTCACGTGTCGTGGGGCACCTGCGCGATCCGTAGATCGATCTTGTTTGCCTTGCCTTGTCCTCCAGTATGTCGCGCAGGTCGGGCGCATTTTCCCATGCCTTAGTATGCTTGACGCGGCGTCGGAGCATGGCTTGAGTGGAGGGCCAAGAGGCCTCTCTGTCGCGGCAACGAGGTGGCCGGTCGGCCATGTCATGCGCTGGTGATGTAGGTGCTTCCTCCTCTAGTCGGGGTAGCAGCCTGCGCTTTGGGTAACTCTTGGAGGGGCGTTCGAGTTCATACTCTTCGGCCGCAAGGACTTCAGTCCATCTGTCAGCTAGCAAATCCTGATCAGCTCTAAGTTGTTGCTGCTTTTTCTTGAGGCTGCTTGCCGTGGCCATAAGCCTGCGTTTAAAACTCTCTTGTTCGGCGAGATCCTCTGGCACGACGAACTCGTCGTCGTCGAGGCTTGCCTCGTCTTCGGAGGGAGGCGTATAATTATTGTCCTCAACCTCTTGGTCCGCCGCCCTCTCGTGAGGGCTGGCTTCTCTGTCCTCCTGTGCTGAACCTTGCTGGAGGGGTGTTCTTCGACGCTATCTGGAGTAGTATTATCTCCCGTGCCGGAATCACCGTTTTTTCTTTGGCGGGATTTAGAGCGGCGCCGCTGACGCCGGCGCTTGGGCTGTTTCTTAGAGGTATCGTCCCTCGTTGTTCCATCGCCATCTCCATCCTTTGGAGTGTCCACCATATATATGTCATATGACGAGGTGGCCTTCCAGCGCCCTACAGGTGCTGGTTCTTGTTCGTCTCCTGCATCGTCGTCCATGCCGTTGATGTCTTCAGAGTCGAAGTCAAGCATGTCGGTTAAGTCGTCGACAGTGGCTACGAAGTGGGTGGTGGGTGGGTTTTGAATTTTTTCATCGTCCGTATCCCAACCTTGCTGACCGTAGTCCGTCCAGGGCTTTCCTGATAAAGAGAGAGACTTTAGAGAATTTAGGATGTCGCCGAAGGGCGAGTGCTGAAAGATGTCCGCGGCGGTGAACTCCATTATCGGCGCCCAATCGGATTCGATCGGTAGGGGCGCGGGGGGCTCGGAGTTCGGAGAGGAATCCGGCTCCTCGGAGTCACGGGCCATGCGGAGTGCAGGGCTGGAGTTCGGCTCGATTGCCTCTGAGATCGCAGCCCCTGAGGCAGCATCCAACCGCTGATCCTCGATCAGCGCAGTAGGCTCCGAATCAATGGTCGGAACCGATGCGTGTGCGGCCTCCAAGGCGCTGTTCAGCGGTAGAGCTATATCATGCCCATCGAGACAGTGCGGCACGCTTGGCTGTGGCTCGAATCCGTCGAAGATCAAGTCCTCGCAGATGTCAGCTGTGTAGTTTAGGCTTCCAAACCTGACCTGATGGCCACGGGCGTAGCTTTCGATCTGCTCAAGGTGGCCAAGCGAATTGGCCCGCAGTGCGAAGCCGCCGAAGACGAAGATCTGTCCGGGGAGAAAAGTCTCACCCCGGACTGCATCGTTGTTGATGATCGAAGGAGCCATCGGGCCTAAAGGCGACGACACAGAGGAACTCTCAATGAAAGCACCAATGTCGGTGTCAAAACCGGCGGATCTCGGGTAGGGGGTCCCGAATTGTGCGTCTAGGCCGGATGGTAACAGGAGGCAAGGAACACGATGTTTTACCCAGGTTCAGGCCCTCTTGATGGAGGTAAACCCTACGTCCTGCTTGATTAATATTGATGATATGGGTAGTACAAGAGTAGATCTACCACGAGATCAAGGAGGCTAAACCCTAAAAGCTAACCTATGGTATGATTGTTGTATGATGAAGTTGTCCTACGGACTAAAACCCTCCGGTTTATATAGACATCGGAGAGGGTTAGGGTTACACAAAGTCGGTTACAATGGTAGGAGATCTTGAATATCTGCATCGCCAAGCTTGCCTTCCACGCCAAGGAAAGTCCTATCTGGACACAGGACGAAGTCTTCAATCTTGTATCTTCATAGTCCTGGAGTCCGGCTGAAGGTATAGTCCGGCTACCCGAACACCCCCTAATCCAGGACTCCCTCATGGGGCGTCACAAATCTGTCAAGCAAATCTCAAAATCTTAGCAGTTCTTACCAAGCAGCAGGTGGTGATCGGCAACCATTGTAGTCAAAACTCTCAAAATCTTGGATAGAGCGATTGCCAGGGAGAGTCAAACGCACGACGTAGATGTATGTGGAGCTGGGAAGGCTTATAATATGGTAGCAAAAAGGGTAAGCAATAATCAATGCAGAGATGCAAAGTTGAATAAACGCTCAACGACGGTACTGTGCTGGTCCTAGGCTAGACCGTACTAGAGACGCGAGCCTAGAATACGAACAAAATCACGGCGCGGCACGTAAACAAGGGAGGAGCACTCTTTGAAATTTTTTTCCCTTTTTCACTTTTTTGCACTTTTTTCCTCTCTTTTTTTCTCCGCAACAATTTTTTTTTGAAAAAGTCTACAAATGGTCTAAAAACCACCTAGCCAGACTTTTCCAGACTTAGTTTTTTTAGTTTGGAACTGTTTTTCTACTGCGGGTAGCATAGAAATTGGGGAGTTCGACTTGGTCATGACTCAAAGTATCGTGTGATCTGGAACTCGAAAACAAAGCAACAAATACTGGACTCAGACTAGGACTGGTGGCGGAGATGAATCTGGTGGAACTCGGACTGGTGGTTGTATATGGCGATGGTATATCTGGACTCGGATTAGTGGTGGTATATGGCGATGGTATATGTGGACTCGGATTGGTGGTTGTATATGGGGATGGTATACGTGGACTCGGATTGGTGGTTGTATATGGCAGCGGCGATGGTGGGGTGGTGGTATATGGCAATGATGATGATGATGGTGCGGCGGCGGCGTGACAACCTATGAACAGAACTCGAAACTCTAAGGGACTAGACGCTAAGACCAACAACTCGACATGATGATGCAACCGCAAATTCAACAAAGCAAAACTCTAAAAAAGACTATGCAAAGGCTCAGATTGGTTCGGATATGATGAACTAACCCTAATTTCTTGTTTTGCTTTTTCGTGGACTATAGGTATGAAGAACAGACTCGACCTAAACTACGAAAAACTAGAAAATCTCACCGAGCAACCTGGAAATCTGATACCACTTGATAGAGGCAAAGGTGTCCCATCTTTCAATGAGATGGTGGCTATCATTTTGGAGGAAGTCGACTTTGACGATCCGACTATGAACGTGTGAAGACGTCGCACCTTAGCAATCGCTAAACCAACTCCGAGAGGTTATTGACCACACCGGAGGACAATCAACCTAACAACGAAGGTCTATTTCCTGCAGGCAAACAAAGAACAAGCAAGAAACTAAGATTGCAATCTGGATATTGCGAATATAAGAGGAAAACTTTATTGATCAAGGTGGGGTTCTGTGACGCCTTTGTATGGTCATTGAACACAAACAAAGTACGCAAAGTTGCAGTTGTGGCAAACTTTAATCTAAACAAAATCCAAAGTCTAAACGATGCCCTAAGGGCTGTATATATGGAGGGGAGAGGTGGGAATTTCGTGGCCCTTGGAGGAGGGGTCCGAAACCAACCCTAACTCTTGTTTCCCCACACATACGGACTCTAAGAACAACCTGTAATCAAGTATTTCGAAATTACATCGGCCTGGCCCAAAAATATGGTGACACAGCACCTAGAATAGCCTCTGGACGAAATTTATGAAGTGGCATCTTGTATATTTCGTCCAAGGCTTCATGCACTCATTATGGTGGTACAAAGTCCTGGAATCATCACTTGTAACTCCGTTCTTGTTCCCCTTGCGCATGCCATCATCTCCATGCTTGATCTTGCTCCAATGATCATCCTTCTTGTCCAAGCTAGGCCCTTCATTTGTAAGCAAGACAAATGTATCCAATTTAGGCAGCATCATATTCTCACGAACATTAGAATCATTACCAAGAAACGAAAGTACCTGGTAATTTAAATGGCGTGCGCGAGCTCTAGTAATTGGTCTTGTATATGTATCAGTAGGGGCTGTGGGTGTAACTTTGTTACTGATGTCCTCATCATAGCTCGTCGGGGAAAACATCTTGGAATTCCTGCAAAATAGAAGATAACACTGAAGATAGATCGTGAGAGGTGTTACCTTTTGGTGCCTCATCCTTGCACAAAAGGACATAGTGCATGACACTTGATGGGTTCTCACACACTTCTCTCATCTCACGTTTGGTGGCAAATAGAACTAAGTTCTTCTTTTCGCTCATCGTGGAGGCACTCAATTTGGGCTTGTGGCGCTCACTCTATTTTTGGTGGTTCGCTCTCTCACTATTCTCTCCACAATGGGTGGTTTGCTTGTCAGCGATCACTTGGCTTGGAGACATAGGGCGAAGGACGTACTCCTTTCCTTTCATCTTGAAGCTATAGTGATTTGTTCGGCCATTGTGGATGACACCTCGATCAAATTGCCATGGTCGTCCCAGAAGAAGGTGGCAAATGGACATTTGAATGACATCACACTCCAAAGTGTCTTCGTAAGCTCTGATTTTTAAGGAGACTTGCACTCTATGCTCAACTTTGATAGTGCCGAAGTCGCTAAGCCATTGAACCTTGTATGGATGTGGGTGCTTCATCTTGGCAAATTGGAGCTCGGAGCAAAATTCTTCACTTTCCAAGTTATGACAACTCCCTCCATCGATGATGACCTTGACGGACTTTCCATTGATGCCAGCCTTGATATGAAAGATATGGCATTTTGGTCGCCTTCTTGTTGATGTTGAAGAGTCAATACCTTGGAGACAACTAGAGCGGGGCTTGAATCTTCATCACAAAAGACATGATCCTCTTCATCTTCGTTCACTTGCCGGTGCATGTCCACTTGCTCAAGGGCTTCCATTTCTCCTTTACTCATGGATTCATAGGTACCATCATCGTTGAGGATCATGGTGCGCTTGTTTGTACACTCGAAAGACTTGTGGCCTTGGCCGCCTGATAACCCACAAGTATAGGGGATCAATTGTAGCCTCTTTCGATAAGTAAGAGTGTTGAACCCAACGAGGAGCTAAAGGTAGAACAAACATTCCTCAAGTTTTATCGACCACCAATACAACTCTACGCATGCTTGACGTTCGCTTTACCTAGAACAAGTATAAAACTAAAAGTACTTTGTAGGTGTAACGAGATAGGTTTGCAAGAATATAAAGAGCACGTAAATAAAAACTAGGGGCTATTTTAGGTAAAGAAGCAATAAAGTTAGTATAGCGAGTGTGGAAAAGTGGTGGTAGGAGTTGCGAAATTGTCCCTAAGCAATTGACTGCGTTACTAGACCGATAGCAAGTTTTATGTGGGAGAGGCCACTGCTAGCATGTCATCCCTGACTTTGAATTCTATGCACTTATGATTGGAACTATTAGCAAGCATCCACAACTACTAACATCATTAAGGTTAAACCCAACCATAGCATTAAGATATATTGGTCCCCCTTCAATCCTGTATGCATCAATTTCTATGCTAGGTTGAAGCTTGTGTCACTCTTGCCCTCCAATACATAGTCCTGTCAACATACAACTAACCCCATGGTGTGATCCATGCACGCGCTCATATAATGGGCACCAAAGGATAGCAACATAACCACAAGCAAATTAAACCAATCATAGAAATTCACCAATTACCGATAGGACAACGAAAATCTACTCAGACATCATAGGATGGCAACACATCATTGGATAATAATATGAAGCATAAAGCACCATGTTCAAGTAGAGGGAACTACGGGTTGCGGGAGAGTGGACCACTGTAGATATATGGGGGAAGGTGATGAAGATGTTGGTGAAGATGACGGAGGTGTTGGTGTAGATCGTTGTGACACGATGATGGCCCTGGCAGTGTTCCGGCGCCACCGGGAGAGAGGGGGGAGAGCCCCCTTCTTATTCTTCTTCTTCCTTAACCTTCTCCCTAGATGGGAGAAGTGTTTCCCCTCTGGTCCATGGCCTCCATGGCGGCGGAGGGGCGAGATCCCCTCCGTGATTGGATCTGTCCCTCTGTTTCTGCGCTCCCAGATCTGGCCTTTCACCGTTTCTTATAATCCCAGAGATCCGTAACTCCGATTGGATTGAAATTTGAACACGATTTTTATCCGGACATTAGCTTTCTTGCAGTGAAAGAAGGGCACCAACCGCCTTACGGGGTGTCCATGAGGGTCAGGTGCGTGCCCCCTGCCTCGTGGCCCCCTCGGGCATCGTCTCGCGTTGATTCCACTTCCCAAAATTCACATATATTCCAAAAAAATTATCCATTAGTTTTTATCCCGTTTGGACTCCGTTTGATATGGATTTTCCGCGAAACAAAAAACAAGAAACAAACAGGAACTGGTACTGGGCACTGGATCAATATGTTAGTCCCAAAAATAGTATAAAAAGTTGCCAAAAGTATATGAAAGTTGTATAATATTGGCATGGAACAATCCAAAATTATAGATACGACGGAGACGTATCAGCATCCCCAAGCTTAATTCATGCTCGTCCTCGAGTAGGTAAATGATAAAAAAGATAATTTTTGATGTGGAATGCTACCTAGCATAATCTTGATCATGTAATCTAATCATGGCATGAATATTAAGACATGAGTGATTCAAAGCAATAGTCTATCATTTGACATTAAGACAATAATACTTCAAGCATACTAATAAATAAATCATGTCTTTTCAAAATAACATGGCCAAAGAAGTTATCCCTACAAAATCATGTGGTCTGGTTATACTCCATCTTCACCACACAAAATATTCAAATCATGCAGAACCCCGATGACAAGCCAAGCAATTGTTTCATACTTTTGACGTTCTCAAACCTTTTCAACTTTCACGCAATACATGAGCGTGAGCCATGGACATAGCACTATGGGTGGAATAGAATATGATGGTGGAGGTTGTGTGGAGAAGACAAAAAGGAGAAAGTCTCACATCGACACGGCTAATCAACGGGCTATGGAGATGCACATCAATTGATGTCAATGTGAGGAGTAGGGATTGCCATGCAACGAATGCACTAAGAGCTATAAGTGTATGAAATCTCAAACTAGAAACTAAGTGGGTGTGCATCCAACTTGCTTGCTCATGAAGACCTCGGGCATTTGAGGAAGCCCATCATCGAAATATACAAGCAAAGTTCTATAATGAAAATTCCCACTAGTATATGAAAGTCATAACTCAAGAGACTCTCTATATGAAGAACATGGTGCTACTTTGAAGCACAAATGTGGTAAAAGGATAGTAACATTTCCCCTTCTCTCTTTTTCTCTCATTTTTTTGTTTGTTTTGTTTTGGTGGGCTTCTTTGGCCTATTTTTTTATTTGGACTTCTTTGGCCTCTCTTTTTTTAAAGTCTGGAGTCTCATCCCGACTTGTGAGGGAATCATAGTCTCCATCATCCTTTCCTCACTGGGACAATGCTCTAATAATGATGGTCATCACACTTTTATTTACTTACAACTCAATATTACAACTCGATGTCTAGAACAAAGTACGTCTCTATATGAATGCCTCCGGCGGTGTACAGGGATGTGCAATGATCTAGCGTAGCAATGACATCAAAAAACGGAAAAGCCATGAAAACATCATGCTAGCTATCTTACGATCATGCAAAGCAATATGACAATGATGCTCAAGTCATATGATGATGATGAAAGTTGCATGGCAATATATCTCGGAATGGCTATGGAAATGCCATAATAGGTAGGTATGGTGGCCGTTTACAGGAAGATATAAGGAGGCTTATGTGTGATAGAGCGTATCGTATCACGGGGTTTGGATGCACCGGTGAAGTTTGCACCAACTCTCGAGGTGATAAAGGGCAATGCACGGTATAGAAGAGGCTAGCAATGATGGAAGGGTGAGAGTGTGTATAATCCATGGACTCAACATTAGTCATAAAGAACTCACATACTTATTGCAAAAATCTATTAGTCATCGAAACAAAGTACTACGCACATGCTCCTAGGGGGATAGATTGGTAGGAAAAGACCATTACTCGTCCCCGACCGCCACTCCTAAGGAAGACAATCAATAAATAAATCATGCTCCGACTTCATCACATAACGGTTCACCATACGTGCATGCTACGGGAATCACAAACTTCAACACGAGTATTTCTAAAATCCAAAACTACCCACTAGCATGACTCTAATATCACCATCTTTATATCGCAAAACTATTGCAAGGAATCAAACATATCATATTCAGTGATCTACAAGTTTTATGTAGGATTTTATGACTAACCATGTGAATGACCCGTTCCTGTCAACTCTCTAAATAGATATAAGTGAAGCAGGAGAGTTTAATTCTTTCTACAAAATATATTCCCACGCTCTAAAAAATATTAGTGAAGCAAAAGAGCATTCTACAAATGGCGGTTTTCTATGTGAAGAGAAATAGGCAATCCAAACTTCAAATGATATATGTGAAGCACATGAAGCATTCTAAAAAGCTATACTCAAAAGATATAAGTGAAGTGCAATGAGCATTCTATAAATCAACCAAGGACTATCTCATACCAGCATGGTGCATAAAAGAAAAGTGAAAACTAAATGCAAAAGAGGCTCCAAGATTTGCACATATCGCATGAACGAAACGAATCCAAAAACATACCGATATTTGTTGAAGAAAGATGGGATGCCTTCCGGGGCATCCCCAAGCTTAGATGCTTGAGTATCCTTGAATATTTACTTGGGGTGCCTTGGGCATCCCCAAGCTTGAGCTCTTGTCACTCCTCCTTCTCCTCATACCGAGACCTCCTCGATCTTTGAACACTTCATCCACACAAAACTCAACAGAAAGCTCGGTAAGATCCGTTGGCATAATAAAGCAAATCACTACTCTAAGTACTGTTGCAAACCAATTCATATTTTATTTTTGCATTTTAGCTACTGTAATATAACTTTTACATGGCTTAATCCACTGATAGAAATCGATAGTTTCATCAAAACAAGCAAACGATGCATCAAAAACAGAATCTGTTCTAAACAGCATAATCTGTAGTAATCTGAATATTCACCATATTTCTGTTACTCCAAATTTTTTGAAAAATTACAAAAAATAAAAAATTTGTATAGAAAGATAGTTCAAAAAGTTTCAGAACCATTTGACATTCCAGTAAAAAATGTAAAATCGCGCACTACAGCCAAAGTTTCTGTCTTGCACTGCACAAACCAACAAGCAATGTAAACATCCTAAAGGCAAATCTTGGAACATTATTTTTGTTTTAAACTTTTTAAAAGCACACAACAGAAATAAATGACTCTCTAAAACTTCTGGGTTATCTCCCTGGCAGTGCTTTCTTTAAAGCCATTAAGCTAGGCATATAGTGCTCAAGTAATGGATCCACCCGGATCCCAAGGTATATCAAAGCCAATTTTAATTAAAAATGATTTGTGATTTAGTAGTGAGCACAAAGTAACATATATCATGCAACAACGAAGTCTAACTCTCTTACTATGCATTGATATGTCATAAAAGAATAATTCATGCACACGTAGTAAAGGCCAATGCATAGTATAAACAGTTTCTTGCAATTTTATCATATTGGAAACATGGAGAGGCGAAGATGTAGTTCCTCTCTCATAATAATTGCAAGTAGGAGCAGCAAGCATATTCATATTATATCTATCAAAATCATCATGTGTAGTAGTAAAACGCAACCCATCAATATAATCCTTAATAAGGGCAAACTTCTCCGATATAGTGTAGTCAGGAGAATTCAAAAAGATAATAGGACTATCATGCGTGGGTGCAATAGCAACAATTTCATGTTTAAGATAAGAAACTATATCAAGTTCATCTCAATAAGCATAATTCATATTGGCATCTTGGCCACAAGCATAGCAAGCATCATCAAAAAGGGATATTTCAAAAGAATCAACGAGATCATAACAATCATCATAGCATTCATCCTTCGGTAAATTCGAAGGGAAATTAAACAATGTACGGGATAAAGAGTTACTCTCATTAGATGGTGGGAGTGGGTGATCGATCCGCTCTTCCTCCTTTTGTTCTTCGCTCTCCTCCTCATCTTTTTCATCCAATGAGCTCACAATGTCATTTATTTCTTCTTCCATAGACTCCTGCAAAATATTAGTCTCTTCTTGGATAGCGGAGGAGTCCTCAATATATGGTTTAATATAAGTATTAGAAGCATAATTATCATAGCAATATTTATGTATGGCCAAATTTTCAGATTTGTAGAGAGTAGTATCACACTCTTCAATAAAAGAAGCAACTTCACAAGTACCCCTAAAAGCAACAAATTCTTCAATTTGTTGAACATTATAATAATTATAAACACCCTTAGTATACGAAGATACGATTCCATTATCACTAAACCCACATTGGTAAGGAAGCTGTTTCTTAGGGTCTTTAGAACAACAAGTACAATCATATATTTCACATAAATTCCAAGCATAGCACTGCAAATGATGAATTTGATCCAGTAAAAGTTTTTCTTTTTTAGATAAGCGGTGTTGCACATAACAAGCATGCTCATCTAAAGATTTGCCCTCAACGAAGCTAGTTGGGGTTTCAGCACAAGCACAGAGGGATCGAAGATGATCCAAGTAAAAAGCTACAGGAGGGTCATAGATTTTGAGTGGTTCTTCAACCATTGGTGTAGTAGGTACAACTAATTTTTTTGGTATTTTGCGTTTCCTACCCATAACTAAAGATAGAAAACAAGAGCACAAAATAAAAACTACTTAGTGATAAAGCAAACAAGCACACGCGAGAATATTCACCCCACGCTATAACTCCCCGGCAACGGCGCTAGAAAAAGATCTTGATAACCCACAAGTATAGGGGATAAATTGTAGCCTCTTTCGATAAGTAAGAGTCTCAAACCCAACGAGGAGCTAAAGGTAGAACAAATATTCCCTCAACTTTTATTGACCATGGTAGAGGCGAGGGGCGCGATCTTTCGATGAGATGGTGGCTATTGTTTTGGTCTAAGTCGACTTTGACGATCTGACTACGAACGTGCGAGGACGTTGCGCCTTAGAAATCGCTAAACCAACTCCGAGAGGTTATTGACCACGCCGGAGCACGATCAACCTGACCACGAGGGTCTATTTCCTGCAAGAAACGAAGAACAAGCAAGAAATTGAAATTGCAATCTGGATATTGCGAATATAAGAGAAAAGCTTTATTTATGAAGGTGGGGTTCTGTGACGCCTTTGTCTGGTTGTTGAACACAAACGAAGTACTCGAAGTTGCAGCTATGGCGAACTTTAATCTAAACAAAAACCCAAGGAAAAAGCTACTAGATGGATCTACTTATATAGGAGCAAGGGGTGGCGGCCAAGGAGGTGGGAGGACGTCCCAAGCCAGCCTAAAACTAACCCTAGGTCATAAAAGGCCCATGGGCCCAAGTGGAGGTGATGCAACACCTTTGGGCTTGTAGTTTGACTTGGATTCTGCTGCAACATCAGATTGTTTCGTCCATAACTCAACGCTCCGAACAAATTTGAAGGTGAATCCAATTGTGTTGGAAAGAGCATGAAATCTAATTTCAAACAAAAAAGAATCACCCAATTCGTAGTCCATATGAAAAAGTTGTTGGCGTTTTGAGTCAGGTATGTCTGTGCAGTCCGAATCTGAATCTGGAACGTGAGAGACTTGGACTCTATCTTCTCTTGGCCCAAAAGTGACGTGAGAGGACTTTTTGAACAGCACCTAAACTTCTCTTTTTCCCTTATATTCATATATGTGGATTGTACAAATTTCCCATACACCTCACAAATATACATGTATGCAATATTTTTGGTCGTATCCAAGGTAGTCATGTCCTTATCAGACCACCGATACATCTCTACGCATGCTTGACGTTCACTTTACCTAGAATAAGTATAAAACCAGAAGTACTTTGTAGGTCTAATGAGATAGGTTTGCAAGAATATAAAGAGCACGTAAATAAAAACTAGGGGTTGTTTTAGGTAAAGAAGCAATAAAGTTAGTATAGCGAGTATGGAAAAGTGGTGGTAGGAGTATCGAAATTGTCCCAAAGAAATCGACTACGTTACTAGACCGATAGCAAGTTTTATGTGGGAGAGGCCACTGCTAGCATGTCATCCCTGACTTGGAATTCTATGCACTTATGATTGGAACTATTAGCAAGCATCCGCAACTACTAACGTTCATTAAGGTAAAACCCAACCGTAACATTAAGATATATTGGTCCCCTTCAATCCCGTATGCATCAATTTCTATGCTAGATTGAAAATTCTGTCACTCTTGCCCTCCAATACATAGTCCTATCAACATACAACAAACCCTATAGTGTGATCCACGCGCACGCTCATATGATGGGCACCAAAGGATATCAACATAACCACAAGCAAATTAAACCAATTATAGCAATTCACCAATTATCAATAGGACAACGAAAATCTACTCAGACATCATTGGATAATAATATGAAGCATAAAGCTCCATGTTCAAGTAGAGGGTACTGCGGGTTGCGGGAGAGTGGACCGCCGTAGATAGATGGGGGAAGGTGATGAACATGTTGGTGAAGATGATGGAGGTGTTGGTGTAGATCGCCATCACACGATGATGGCCCCGGCAGCGTTCCGGCGCCACCGGGAGAGAGGGGGAGAGAGCCCCCTTCTTCTTCTTCCTTGACCTTCTCCCTAGATGGGAGAAGGGTTTCCCCTCTGGTCCATGGCCTCCATGGCAGCGGAGGGGCGAGAGCCCCTCCGAGATTGGATCTGTCTCTCTATCTCTCTCTGTTTCTGCGCTCCTAGATCCGGCGTTTCACCGTTTCTTATATTCCCGGAGATCCGTAACTCCGATTGGATTGAAATTTGAACACAATTTTTATCCGGATATTAGCTTTCCTGCAGCGCAAGAAGGGCACCAACCGCCTTACAGGGTGTCCACGAGGGTCAGGGGCGCGTCCCCTGCCTCGTGGCCCCCTCGGGCATCGTCTCACGTTGATTCCACTTCCCAAAATTCACATATATTCCAAAAAAATTCTCCGTCAGTTTTTATCCCGTTTGGACTCCGTTTGATATGGATTTTCTACAAAACAAAAACCATGCAACAAACAGGAACTGGCACTCAGCACTGGATCAATATGTTAGTCCCAAAAATAGTATAAAAAATTGCCAAAAGTATACGAAAGTTGTATAATATTGGCATGGAACAATCAAAAATTATAGATACGACGGAGACGTATCACCGCCGCATGTAAAGCATTTGAAGGAACTTGTCCTAATGGTCTCATCTTTTGGGGTAGAAGATGATGAAGCTCTCGACCTAAAGTTGCTTGCAGTAGGAGGATGACTTGAGGGTTTTCCCAGTCACGACGTTGTAAAACGACGGCCAGTGAATTGTAATACGACTCACTATAGGGCGAATTCGAGCTCGGTACCCGGGGATCCTCTAGAGTCGACCTGCAGGCATGCAAGCTTGAGGGTTGGAGAAACCATAGGACTTGCATGAGAACTTGGCATATTTGAAGTCATCTTGCACTTGACGTTCCGCCTTGGTAGCTTGATGCACTAGCTCAATGAGGTTCGAGTTTGGTTGGAATTCGGCGATCTTCTTGATAGGATGGTTGAGTCCATTCAAGAAACGTGCCATAGTTTGCTCATCATCTTCTGTGACATTTGCTTGTATCATGGCAATCTCCATTTCCTTGTAATATTCGTCAACACTCTTGGTTCCTTGCTTGAGTAGTTGGAGTTTCTTGAAGAGGTCGCAGTTGTAATATGTAGGAACGAAGCGTGCTCTCATGACATCCTTCATTTGCGCCCAAGTAGTGATAGGTGGTTCACCTCTTGCCTCATGGCGCTCAATGACTTGTTCCCACCAAGTGAGGACGTAGTCTTGGTAGTCAAGGGACGCCATCGTGATCTTCTTCTCTTCCTCATAGTTGTGCAAGCGGGAGATTTTGTCAACCTTCAATGCCCATGAAAGGTACTCTTCGGGGTCATTGCTTCCATTGAACTTTGGCATGATGAACTTTAGCTTGCCCTATCGTTGCTCTTCATTGTGTTGGGGTCGAGGGTGGTGACGTTCTTGACGTGGAGGATTTTCTCCCTCAACTTGCTCTTGTCGTGGAGGATTTCCATTGTCTTCTTGCTCTTGATAAACTTGTGGTTCTTGGCGAGGATGTTGTGGAACTTTAGGATGCACTCGAGCTTGATAGTTCCTCTCTTGAACTTCTTCGCGAAGCGCTTCTTGATGCTCACGATTTTGCCGGTTGCGCGTAAGGATGGCAATGGATCAAGTTCGGCTCGGATTGAACAATATCAAATCCATATCCAAATCCATCAAGGCATTATGTGCCCATCCAAAGAAATATCCATGGGTGAAAAATTATATCCATGTCAAAACCCGATGAATACCCATCGGGTCTGGATATCCATCGGGTTCTCTGTACATGTATACGTAAGATAGCACAATTGCACAAGATTCACATAAGCTCTCAAATTCTCACAAAACTGCTTAGCACAAGTGCACAACATGAAATCATCTCTTAGATTCTTATTTGTGATCAAGAACATTTGCAAGAGACATCAGACCCATCATAAAAAACTCTTAGATTCTCACCAAATGACATGACATCGAATAAACATAAGTACACAATTCTCTGTCTGCACAAAATGACATAGCAATAACACAACATCATTTCGCATTCTCGGTTTCTCACAAAATGGCATCGTGATAAGAAGTTTATGACAACACATGCACTCGGCTTTCCATTCTCCATTAATATAATTTTTTTCTCAAAATTACCTTCCCATGCAACTAATGTGTGAGTTTTCTCTTATTGCTAGCTCGACCTTGTGATGCTCCCACGACAATTGTAGCTTGAGTGTTAGATGTTGGGCTACCAGCCGAGTCAATATTTCCAGGGCTAACAATAAGAGGGCCTTGTGCTCCATCATAAGCTATGGAGCTATGAATGCAAAAAAGAAACATATTACAGTTACAGTTAAGTGAGCCAAGGTATATATTATCTCGACTGTATAGTTTCAGTTAAAAAAATGAACTATACATATTTGGAAATACTCAGATCTTTAGGTTGTAGTGAATGGTAGACATAACAACCTAAATTTCTGTCTTTCTTCTTTTAGGGAATAAGGTAGACCTGCTAAAATTACATGTCAGATTCTACTGAGTCTTAATCATTCGCAACCTCCAGATTGAAATTCACTAATGTGGTAATACATATTACTAATTAACATGCATATCTATAGTGCCATGTACCAACGAACTGTGACTGAATTAGTAACCAGCAAAAAATACCTTATTCTATAAATCTCTGCTCCAGTTGCTAATGTAAACTATGTATAAGAGTACTTCGCAGAAATTCAGGACATCACATGCTGCACACTCACGTACAGGAATGCCTAATATATATACAAGAGAGGGATTGAGCGATCAAAAGATTGGTTGTATGTATATGACGTACAAGAACACCTAATATACATGCTCCAGTTGTCGTCTGTTTGGTGTGGCCATCACCTCCTCCACAGTCACACAACTCACACTCCTCGTCGTGATCTGTGACTGCCTCTCGGCACACCCATCCCGCCATGCTTCATGTCCTCGGCACAGCAATGCTCATGTACGTCGAGCTGCTCCGCATCGTAGCTCAGAGCTTGTGTCGGCCGTCCCGCCGCCATGGTCGGCCATCCGTCGTACCCGTGTGTGCGTGGAGAAGCCAGGATGAAGGAGTCGTGAGGATATGGAGTTGGGGCTTTGGCTGCTGAAGTGTTGCACCATAAGTAGAGGTAAGGGCTTGCAGCACCGACGGCTATACCTAGGGCTGCGGGAGGAGTAAGTCAAGGAGACGGAGACGCTTAATGATGGGACGTTTAACGAGGAGATAGAAGAATGAGAAGCGATAGTGCAATAAGGTACAGTGAGGGAGACATTGCATGGTCTATTTTAAATTTTTATACAGAAAAAATTACATTGGAAGGTGGGACAGTGTGGATCACTGATTTTTACCCCACATGTCATACTATCGGATTCGGGTTAGGGTATATCCACGGATACATAATTATGTCCATGCCCTACCCATGAATAATCGAATCGGGTTCGGGTGTTGTCCATGGATGTAAACACGTACCCAAACCCTATCCATTCGGATCGGGTATCCGCAGGTATCCATGTCCATGGATAAAATTTCCATCCTTAAGTATTGATGTCTTCCTGTTAGGGGTCTTGAATCCAAGATGGATCTTCTCCGAAGAGGTGTCGGTCCCTCGCGATAGAGTAGATCCGGATGGATGAGCGAAGCTCTGTCTCACATATGAGCTAACACAACGCTAACCCTAACTAGGAGGAGGAGGTCTATTTATAGTCTTAGTGCAAATGAGGGTGAAATGAAGGGGTACATGGGCCTCGGGCCCGAAACTGTGCGCAGACAGGTACCGGACATCTGGTGGGTTACGGTCGTCCGATGGATCGTGGGCGTCCGGACGTCCGGTAGCTTTCGGACTTCCGCTGTTTCTAGCTCGGTTGAGGTGGCACCGGATTTCCAGAGATGGTCGGTCGTCCAGTCGCGTCGGACGTCCGCTGATTCGGCTCGGGTGCGGGGGCTCCGGTCATCCGGTCTTGGCGAGACATCCGCTCGTTGTAGCTTGCGTTGGTCGTGGCCAGGACAGGCTGGGGCTTGAGGTGCCGGACGTCGGGTGTCGGCTGGTCGTCCGGTGGCTGGAACTTCAATGGCAGCTCTTCTTCTTGGCACTTGGTGTCCTCGCCGTCTTGTCCGTTGGATGTAGCTGCTCCTTGCCTTTCCTCCAAGTACCTGATTACGCATAGTGTTTCCGCTTGAGGTAGCAGCCATGTGTCATGTATAGAAAGTGATAGTTCGGAGAGGAGCGAGTTCACCTTATCTTCGATAGACTTTGCTCGGGCTCTTGTCATTGGTCCAAGTGGTGTCATATGAGATGTAGGTAGGTCCATGGGGATGACCTTGGGATGCTCTGCATCAGAAGGGCTCCTTGTCGAGCTCAGGATTGCAACAGAATTGGGTATCAAGAAGGTGATCATTCGAGGAGATTCCCAACTTGTGGTGAGACAAGTCAACAAAGATAACCAAAGTCCATTGATGGAGGCATACGTTGAGGAACTGAGAGGGCTAGAGGAGCACTTTGATGGATTGCAAACAGAGCACTTACCCCGTGCGAAAAACAACATTGCTGATCATCTGTCAAAGTGCGCTGCACACAAGCTGATGTAGGGTGGAACCCTAGAGGGCTGATCTTCCACGAAAGGAGCAGATCCCGCAATGAACACGAAGAACACAAGGGGGGAAACACGAAGGGGAAAGAGAGGAAACACTCAAACCAACAAGATATGGTCACGCATATGCTAGATCGATCACATGGTCCAAATCCAAAAAGGGGTGATACATAGGGTAACTAGTTCTTCTCAGTGAGGAGGTCTTGGGGTCTTCCCGTTAGGGGTCTTGAATCCAAGTGGATCTTCTCTGAAGAGGTGACGGTCCCTCATGGTGGAGTAGATCCAGATGGATGAGCGAGGCTCTATCTCACATACGAGCAATCACAACGCTAACCCTAACTAGGAGGAGGAGGTCTATTTATAGTCTTAGTGAAAATGGGGGGCGAAGTGAAGGCGTACATGGGACTCAGGCCTGAAACTGTGCGCAGACAAGTACCGCACGTCCGGTGGGTTATGGACGTCCGGTGGCTCGTGGGCGTCCGGACGGCTGGTAGCTTCCGGACTTCCGCTGGTTCTGGCTCGGTTGAGGTGGCACCGGATTACCAGAGATGGCCGGTCATTCGGTCGCTGGTCGTCCGGTCGCTTCGGACATACGTTGTTTTCGCTAAGGTGTGGTGGCACGGTCATCTGGTCCTAGCCGGACATCCGCTCGCTGAAGTTTGCATTGGGTGGGACCTGGGTAGGCTGGGGCTTCAGGTGTCGGACGTCCGGTCCCGACCGGTCGTCCGGTGGCTGTAGCTTTAGTGGCAGCTCTTCTTCTTGTCCTTCGCACCTAGTGTCCTCGCCGTCTTGTCCGTTGGAGGTAGCTGCTCTGTGGCCTTCCTCCAAGTGCCTGATCACACATAGTGTTTCTGCTTGAGGTAGTAGCCATGTCTCATGTATAGAAAGTGGTAGCTCGGAGAGGAGCAAGTTCACCTTATCTTAGATAGCCTTTGCTCGGGCTCTTGTCATTGGTCCAAGTGGTGTTGTGGGATATGTCGATACGTCCATGGGGATTACCATGGGATGCTCTGCATCATCTCCCCCCTTGGGAAAGATCCGACCTCGGACCAAAATCTTCATCACCATGGTAGGGAGAAAGGTCCTTGACGTTGAAGACATCGCTCACGTTGTACTTGTCGCGCGGGACGTCGATCTTGTAAGCGTTTTTGTTGTAGCGTGCTAGCACCTTGAAGGGTCCAGCGGCTCATGGTAGAAGTCTGGACTGGTGTTCATTGGGGAAGCGGTCCTTGCGAAGGTGTAGCCACACGAGATCTCCAATGTTGAATATCATGGGTTGCTTGTTGATGTTGAGCTTGGTCGCGAGTCGTTGTACTTGGGGCTCGATTGTGTGTCGTGTATCTTCATGCATCTTAGTGAGATAGTTCACTCAGGCACTCGCGTCCATGTTGATGCGCTCTTGTAGTGGTAGAGGAAGAATGTCCAATGGGGACAATGGGTTGAAACCGTAGACGACTTCGAAAGGGGACTTGCCGGTAGTCGAATGTCTTGCGCAGTTGTAGGCGTACTCGGCGATGGGTAGGCACTCCTCCCACTCCTTAATGTTCTTCTTTATCAACACGTGTAGAAGAGTGGAAAGCGTCCGGTTCATGACCTCCGTTTAGCCGTTGGTTTGAGGATGGTATGCTGAACAGAACAAGAGCTTGATTCCGAGCTTGGCGCATAAGGTCTTCCAAAAGTAACTCAAGAACTTGACGTCGCAGTCCGAGACAATCGTCTTTGGCACTCCATGTAGGCGCATGATTTCCCAACAAAAACGATTTGCAACATGTGCCATTTTAGAGAATCGGTCCACAACAACAAACACGGAATCTTTGCCATTTCTAATTCTAGGCAAACCATGCACAAAGTCCAGACTAATATCTTCCCATGGGTGATATGGAATTGGAAGGGGCATATAAAGGCCATGAGATTGAGCTTTAGACTTAGCTTTGCGACATGTAGAACATCAGTTAGTGAAGCGTGAGACGTCATGAAACATCTTAGGCCAAAAATAGTTCTTGGAGAGAGTAGCAAATATCTTGTCGCATCCAAAGTGTCCCATTAGTCCTCCTCCATGAGATTCTTGCAAAAGTAACAAATGAAGAGAAGACTCGGGGATGCAAAGTTTGTTAGCTCTCATAAGGTAATCATCTTTGATGTAATAGCGTTCCCAAGATGTCTGTGTCAAACATTTCGCATAAGGAATAGCAAAAGTAGGATCATGTGCATAGAAGTCTTTTATGTGCTCAAAAACTATGACATTCAATTCAAGTTTGGTGATAAGCATGCATATGCGGGAAAGAGCGTCTGCCACAACATTTTCCTTACCTTTAATGTACTTGATGACATAAGGAAATGACTCAATGAACTCACTCCATTTAGCATGACGCTTGTTCAACTTAGTTTGACCCATAAGGTACTTAAGTGTTTCATGGTCGGTATGGATGACAAATTCATGAGGGCGAAGATAATGTTCCCATTCATGCAAAACTCGCACTAAAGCATATAGCTCTTTGTCATAGATGGGGTAATTGTGTTGTGCTCCAGAAAGTTTCTCACTAAAGTAAGCTATGGGGCGCTTCTCTTGCGTTAGCACACCTCCTATTCCATTACCACTAGCATCGCAATGAATTTCAAATGGTTTGTCAAAGTTGGGTAATGCAAGCACGGGAGCATGAGTAAGAAAATTCTTAAGCTCATTCAATGCGGTATCTTGAGATGGTCCCCAAACAAAAGGCGCATTTTTCTTACTCAAAGCATGCAAAGGTGAAGCAATAGTGCTAAAATCCTTCACAAATCTATGATAGAAACTGGCTAAACCAAGAAAACTATGCACTTGTAGGAATTTGGTTGGTTGGGGCCAAGTTTTAATATCATTGATCTTAGATTCATCTACATGAACACCTTTAGAAGACACAACGAAACCCAAGAAAACAAGCTTATCAACACCGAAAAGGCATTTGTCCATATTTGCATAAAGGCACTCTTTCCTAAGGGTTTGCAACATGGTTCTAAGATGGGTGACATGATCTTTGAGGGAATTGCTAAAAATAAGAATGTCTTCAAAGTAGACCACAAAAAATACACCAATATAGGGTCAAAAAACAAAATGCACGAGTCACGTGAAAGTACGAGGTGCTTCGGATAAACCCATTGGCATAACAAGCCATTCATATAAGCCAAATTTGGTCTTAAATGCGGTTTTCCATTCATCATCTTCTTGGATGTGTATTTGATAGTAGCCACTTTGAAGGTCAATCTTAGAGAAAATGGTGGCTTCGCCAAGCTCATCTAGCGTATCATCTAGACATGGAATAGGGTAACGATAACATACGGTAATAGCATTGATAGGATGACAATCAGAACGCATGCGATATGTACCATCTTTCTTGGGAACAAGGATTACCGGTACGATACAAGTGCTCAAACTTTCTCGAACATGGTCGTTGTCGATGAGTTGTTGTACTTGCCGTTGGATATCCTTGGTTTCCTCGGGGTTGACACAGTAGGGAGCCTTGTTAGGAAGGGATGCTCCGGGGATGAGGTCGATTCGGTGCTCGACGCCTCGTAGTGGAGGTAGACCCGGAGGTAGCTCGTCCGGGAAAACGTCTTGGAATTCCTGCAATAGAGAGGATAACACTAAAGGTAGATTGTGAAAGCACAAGTGCTCCCTGGGTGGTTTCGGTAATTAATGTCGACATATCTCTTGTTGGACTAACACTTTTACCTAGTATGTTTCAGATAAGTTCAACAATGGAGTGGCATGGACTAGAGGATGTGGAACCTCTTCAAGATGCTAAGGACAAAGGATTGGCTCAAGCTTCATGATCAAGACTCTACATTTTCTATTTTACTGATCCAAGATAACATTGAGTCTATAGGAAAAGCCAATACTATCAAGAGGGGATGAGGTGTTGCTTAATGGATTGCTTGCTCAAAGTGCTTAGTGATATGATCCAAAACCCTCAACTACCTTCCCACATCCACATATGACCTAAACCAAAAGTCAAACTCGGCCCCACCGATTCTTTCTATCCGGAGCCACCGAGTTCAGTTAACATAGCCACTGCCACAAACCCTAATCAGTTCGGTCTCACCGATGGGATCTCGGTCTCACCGAGATGGGCTTGCAAACTCTCTGTTACCTGTTGCAATATTTTTGGTCCCACCGAGATATGCAATCGGCCCCATCGAGTTTGCTTAGCCAACTCTCTGTTTCGCTTATTACCCAAATCGGTCCCACCGAGTTTGAGTAATTGATCAAACCGAGTTTTGATTTTACCCTAACCCTAGCACATCGATTCCATCGAGTTGAACTAGTCGGTCCCACCGAAAACCCTAATGGTCACTAGGTTTACTAAATCGGTCCGACCGAGTTTTTCCCTTCGGTCTCACCGAGATTGGTAAATTGAGTGTAACGGTTAGATTTTGTGTGGAGGCTATATATACCCCTCCACCCACTCTTCATTCATGGAGAGAGCCATCATAACATACCTACACTTCCAATACACATTTTCTGAGAGAGAACCACCTACACTTGTGTTGAGGTCAAGATATTCCATTCCAACCATATGAATCTTGATCTCTAGCCTTCCCAAGTTGCTTTCCACTCAAATCTTCTTTCCACCAAATCCAAATCCTGTGAGAGAGAGTTGAGTGTTGGGGAGACAATCATTTGAAGCACAAGAGCAAGGAGTTCATCATCAACACACCATTTGTTACTTCTTGGAGAGTGGTGTCTCCTAGATTGGCTAGGTGTCACTTGGGAGCCTCTGACAAGATTGTGGAGTTGAACCAAGGAGTTTGTAAGGGCAAGGAGATCGCCTACTTCGTGAAGATCTACCGCTAGTGAGGCAAGTCCTTCGTGGGCGACGGCCGTGATGGAATAGACAAGGTTGCTTCTTCGTGGACCCTTCGTGGGTGGAGCCCTCCGTGGACTCGCGCAACCGTTACCCTCCGTGGGTTGAAGTCTCCATCAACGTGGATGTACGATAGCAGCACCTATCGGAACCACGACAAAAACCTCCGTGTCTCCAATTGCATTTGAATACTCCAAACCCTTCTCTTTACATTCTTGCAAGTTGCATGCTTTACTTTCTGCTGCTCATATACTCATTGCATGCTTGCTTGATATGTATTGTGTTTGTTAAACTTGTTCTTAAACTCCACTTATACTTAAGAATTAAAAAAAAACTGCAACTTTTGGCACTTAGTGTCTAATCACCCCCTCTAGACACCTCTTCTCGATCCTTTCAATTGGTATCAGAGCATTGGTCTCCATTGCCTTGGTTTAAACACCATTGGAGGAAGATGGATGTGTCTACTTTGGGGAGTCTTAGACATAGAGTGCCTATTCTTGATGGAGAGTATTTTCATGAGTGGAAAAATGAAATTCTTGAGATTTTCAATGAATATCATTTGAACAAGTACATTACTAGCCCTTGTGCACCTCATGTTGATCCTTTGCACCCTACCCTAGATGAAGATATTGACATGATTCGCAATCTTAGAACTGTTAATCTTATCACTAGAGGCTTGCCTAGAAACTTGATTGGATGTTTGCCGACTCTTAAGTGTGCCTACACCATATGGAAATTTCTTGAGGAACTCTTTCCTAATTACTCCTTGAAAGATCTAGATGAAATCCTCCATAAGTCTATTGCTTTGATTAAGATGAGTTCCAATGATCCCAAATTTGGTGACTGCTTATTTGAGCTTACTGATCTTACGAGTGCCAAAGGAGATGTTGGAATCATTAGCAATATCATTTCCAGAGCTATTAGAATTCATAAAGATAACTATAGAAATGATCATTTATTTAATGAATTGCCCTCTCTAGGAATTGATCAATCACAAGATGATGTTGAACATGAATACTCGGATGAGGATGATGATGATGATATAGTGACTATGATCTTGATGATGCGATGAGACACTTTGGTCTTATGGCAAATCTTCGCGGCTACATGGTTGGAGGAAAGGAATGGGTCCTTGATAGTGGATGTACTGATCATATGACCGGAGATAAAGACATGTTCCGTGAGCTTGCTGAAAATGACGACCCTTGAAAGTATGTCACTTTTGGTGATAATTCAAAGGGTAAGGTGGTTGTCCTTGGTAAGGTGGCCATCTCACATGATAGCTCCATACAAAATGTCATGCTCGTTGAATCTCTTGGCTACAACTTACTTTCAGTATCTAGACTTGCTGATTTCGGTTTCAATGTCCTATTTACTGAAGTAGACTGCCAAGTGTTTCATAGAGAGAATCATAAAATGGTCTTTACCGGTATACGTAGAGGAGATCTTTACATTGTTGATTTCACTAAAAAGGCTCAACCTAAAACTTGCTTAATTGCCAAATCTTCTAAAGGCTGGTTGTGGCATAGAAGACTAGGTCATGTTGGTATGCAAAATCTTGATAAGCTTATTAAAGGTGATCATATCCTTGGAATAAAAGATGTCATATTTGACAAGGATAGACTTTGTAGTGCTTGTCAAGCAGGAAAACAAGTTGGAGGAAGTCACCGCGCAAAGAACATCATGACCACAAGAAGACCACTCGAGCTACTTCACATGGATCTCTTTGGTCCAAATGCCTACAAGAGTCTCGGTGGTAACTCATTTGGTCTAGTCATAGTTGATGATTTTTCAAGATTTACGTGGGTGTTCTTTCTTGATGACAAATCACATGTCCAAAAGATCTTCAAAAACTTCGCTAGGGAGGCCCAAAATCAGTTTGACGTGAAGATCAAGAAGGTTCGGAGCGACAACAGAACGAAGTTCAAGAACGCAAACATGGACACCTTTCTTGACGAAGAAGGGATTTCACATGAGTTCTCGGCTACGCACACACCTCAAAAAAATGGAGTTGTTGAAAGGAAGAACCGGAATCTTATCGAGATGGCAAGAACGATGCTTGATGAGTACAAAACGCCAAAGCACTTTTGGGCGGAAGCGGTTGAGACAGCTTTTCATGCAACAAATCGCTTGTATCTTTACAAGCTACTCGGCAAGACGGCATACGAGATCCTCACCGGTAACAAACCCCAAGTTGGATACTTTCGAGTATTCGGCTCAAAGTGCTACATTCTTGATAAGCATCGTCGTTCTAAATTTGCTCCTAAATCTCATGAAGGTTTCCTACTTGGTTATGGATCAAACTCTCACACTTACCGTGTCTACAACAATTTCACCCGAAAGGTTGAAGAGACGGTAGATGTGAAGTTTGATGAATCTAACGGCTCGCAAGTAGAGAAATTGCCAATTGATGTAGGAGACAAAGACCCTTCGGAAGCAATTCAAGACTTGTCCATTAGCATGATTCGTCCAAAGGAAGTGAAGGAGAGTACCTCGTCCGTCCAAGTGGAAGCTTCTACCTCACGACAAGGTGAACCAAGAGTTGATACGGAAGCATCCACAAGTGGGACACGCCAAGATGAAGAAAACGAGGAAGCGCACCAAGATGAACATCAACAACCCCCTTCTCCACCACGACAAGAGAATGACAACGTCAACAATGAAGAAGGCCAAGAAGAAGAACAAGATGAAGAGGATGTTCCACCCCGACCCAAGCAAAAGCTTTCACGAGTTCGAGCAAGAATTGCCAAAGATCATCCCGTCGAGCAAATCTACAATGATATCCAAACCGGGAGAATCACTCGCTCTAAAACTCGTTTAGCTAACTTTTGTGAACATTACTCATTCATCTCTAGCATTGAACCTATGAAGGTTGAAGAAGCATTGGAGGATCCGTATTGGATAAACGCTATGCATGAAGAGCTACACAACTTTGAGAGAAATCAAGTGTGGACTTTGGTCGAGAAGCCCGACAACAACCACAACATCTTTGGTACCAAATGGGTGTTTCGCAACAAGCAAGATGAAGATGGACAAGTGGTTCGCAACAAAGCACGTCTCGTTGCCCAAGGCTACACACAAGTTGAAGGTATGGACTATGGTGAGACATATGCTCCCGTTGCTAGACATGAGTCCATTCGCATCTTACTTGCTTATGCTAATCACCATGATATCACCTTGTACCAAATGGACATTAAAAGTGCTTTTCTAAATGGCAAAATCGAAGAGGAAGTTTATGTTAAGCAACCTCCCGGCTTCGTCAATCCTAAGAAACCTAATCATGTTTACAAACTTCACAAAGCCCTTTATGGTCTTAAACAAGCTCCTAGAGCATGGTATAAATGCTTGACCAAGTTCCTTATTGAAAAAGGCTTTGAAATTGGTAAAATTGATTCTACTCTTTTTACTAAAAGGGTTAACGGAGAACTATTTGTGTGCCAAATTTATGTTGATGATATCATATTTGGTTCAACTAACCCTCATTTTAGTGAGAAGTTTGGAAAGCTAATGTCGGAGAAGCTTGAGATGTCTAT
The DNA here is from genome assembly GCF_003073215.2 of Triticum urartu. NCBI lineage: Eukaryota > Viridiplantae > Streptophyta > Magnoliopsida > Poales > Poaceae > Triticum > Triticum urartu. The sequence goes on along the minus strand of NC_053025.1, from coordinate 171,930,317 downwards.
GATGAGTGAACTCAAATTCTTTCTCGGTTTGCAAATCAAGCAAACTAAGGAAGGTACCTTTGTCTCTCAAACGAAGTACACCAATGACTTATTCAAGAAGTTCAATATGCAAGAATGCAAAGGTATGACTACACCCATGCCTACTAGTGGACATCTTGATTTGACCAAAGATGCTGAACCGGTTGATCAAAAGGTTTATTGCTCTATGATTGGTTCATTGTTATATCTATGTGCCTCTCGTCCCATTTCAACCATATAAATCTTGATCTCTAGCCTTCCCAAGTTGCTTTCCACTCAAATCTTCTTTCCACCAAATCCAAATCCTGTGAGAGAGAGTGGAGTGCTGGGGAGACTATCATTTGAAGCACAAGAGCAAGGAGTTCATCATCAACACACAGTTTGTTACTTGTTGGAGAGTGGTGTCTCCGAGATTGGCTAGGTGTCACTTGGGAGCCTCCGACAAGATTGTGGAGTTGAACCAAGGAGTTTGTAAGGGCAAGGAGATCGCCTACTTCGTGAAGATCTACCGCTAGTGAGGCAAGTCCTTCGTGGGCGACGGCCGTGATGGAATAGACAAGGTTGCTTCTTCGTGGACCCTTCGTGGGTGGAGCCCTCCGTGGACTCGCGCAACCGTTACCCTCCGTGGGTTGAAGTCTCCATCAACGTGGATGTACAATAGCACCACCTATCGGAACCACGACAAAAACCTCAGTGTCTCCAATTGCATTTGAATACTCCAAGCCCTTCTCTTTACATTCTTGCAAGTTGCATGCTTTACTTTCTGCTGCTCATATACTCATTGCATGCTTGCTTGATATGTATTGTGTTTGTTAAACTTGTTCTTAAACTCCACTTATACTTAAGAATTAAAAAAAACTGCAACTTTTGGCACTTAGTGTCTAATCACCCCCCTCTAGACACCTCTTCTCGATCCTTTCAGATTGTTAGAGGTATTAGCTTTTGGTGCCTCATCCTTGCACAGAAGGACATAGTGCATGCCACTTGACGGGTTCACACACACTTCTCTCATCTCACTTTTGGTGGCAGATAGGACTAAATTTTTCTTGTCTCTCATCGTGGAGGCACTCAATTTGCGCTTGTGGCACTCACTCTCTTTTTGGTGTTTCACTCTCTCACTATTTTCTCCATGGTGGGTGGCTTGCTTATCGGCGATCACTTGGCTTGGAGACATAGATCGAAGTATTTCATTTTGAAGCTATAGTGATTCGTTCGCCCATTGTGGATGACACCTCGATCAAATTGCCATGGTCGCCCAAGAAGAAGGTGGCAAACGGACATTGGAATGACATCACACTCCAAAGTGTCTTCGTAAGCTCCAATCTTGAAGGAAACTTGTACCCTATGCTCGGCTTGGATAGTGTCGGAGTCTATTAGCCATTGAACCTTATAGGGGTGCGGGTGCTTCATCTTGACTAATTGGAGCTTGGATCATAGTTCTTCACTTGCTAAGTTATGGAAACTCCCTCCATTGATGATGACCTTCACAAACTTTCCACTGATGCCGGCTTTGGTATGGAAAATATGGCATCTTTGGTCTTCTTCTTGTTGATATTGAAATGTGAAGACCTTGGAGACAACAAGAGCGGGGCTCGAATCTTCATCACAAAAGACTTGATCATATTCATCTTCTTTCACTTGCCGGTGCATGGCCACTTTCTCAAGGGCTTCCATTTCTCCTTCAGTCATGGAGTCATATGTACCATCGTCGTTAAAGATCATGGTGCGCTTGTTGGTACACTCGAAAGACTTGTGGCCTCGGCTGCCGCATGTGAAGCATTTGAAGGAACTTGTCTTGATGGTCTCATCGGTTGGGGTAGAGGATGATGAAGCTCTCGGCTTGAAGTTGCTTGTTGTAGGAGGACGAATTGAGGTTGTCGAAGTTTTCTTGTAACTTGACTTGTCGCCATTGCTTGTAGATGGCTTGGTTGAGGTAGAAGGTGTTGGAGTTGTTGAAGATTGAAAGTTGGAGAAACCGTAGCTCTTGTAAGAGTACTTGGCATACTTGAAGTCATCTTGCACTTGTCGTTCCGCCTTGGTGGCTTGATGCACTAGCTCGATGAGGTTGGAGTAATGTTGGAAGTCGGCTATCTTCTTGATAGGATGGTTGAGTCCATTCAAGAAATGTGCCATAGTTTCCTCATCATCTTCCGTGACATTGGCTCGTATCATGGCAATCTCCATTTCCTTGTAGTATTCTTCGATGCTCTTGGTTCTTTTCTTGAGTAGTTGTAGTTTCTTGAAGAGGTCGCGGTTGTAGTATGTTGGCACGAAACATGCTGTCAAGACATCCTTCATTTGTGCCCAAGTTGTGATGGGTGGTTCACCTCTTTCCTCTCAGCGCTCAATGACTTGTTCCCATCAAATGAGGACATAATCTTGGAACACAAGGGATGCCATCGCGATCTTCTTCTCTTCCTTATAGTTGTGCAAACGGAAGATTTTGTCAACCTTCAATGCCCATGAAAGGTACTCTTCGGGATCATTGCTTCCGGTGGACCTGGGCATGGTGAACTTTAGCTTGCCATAGCGTTGCTCTTCATTGTGTTGAGGTCGGGGATGATGACGTCCTTGATGAGGAGGATTGTCTCCCTCAAGATGATCTTGTCGTGGAGGATTTCCATTGTCCTGTTGTTCTTGGGATTCTTGTCGAGCTTGTGGAGGAGCTTGTCGAGCTTGTGGAGGAGCTTGTCGATGCACACGTGATTGATAAATCCTCTCTTGAACTTCATCGCGAAGCACTTCTTGGTGCTCACGATTTTTTCAGTTGCTTGTGTGATGTAGGGTAGGGACCCTAACCGACCGATCTTTCACGAAAGGAGCGGAATCCCGCGAAGAAGACGAGGAACACAAAGGGGCAAACGAGAGAAACACAAGGGGAAAAGAAGAGGATCACTCAAACCAACATGAATAAGTCACACATGTGCTAGATCCTCGGGTACATAAAGTAAGATACACGATCCACGATCAACTAGGGACGATACACGGTAACCGGACTTCTCCGTGAGGAGGTCTTGATGTTCTTCTCTAAAGAGGGGTCTTGAATCCGCTTGGGGGATCTTCTCCGGTGGAGGCTCGAATCTCCGTGGAGAAGGTATCCAAGTGGATGAGCAAATCTCTCACACAAATATGAGCTAATCCTTTGCTAACCCTAGTACGGAGCTAAGGGACAAGTATATATAGTCCAAGGGGTAAGTTGGGGGATACATGGGGTTAAACACCTGTTCCTGCACGTAGGCAGGGCGGTTGTACCGATCATGGGGGCGGTTGTACCGGTCAGGTGGCTATTGCAGGGATAAACCGGTGCTGTACCGGCCTTGCACCACTTGATGTCAGAAGCTTGACCAGTAGTTGACCAGTGGTCGAGCGGTTGTACCGCCCATGCAGTAGTTGGGAGGTGCATGGGCGGTTCTTCCAGGACTTCTGAGCTGGGATGATGTTCTTCATGCTCTTGATGTACTTCTTGCATCGTGACTTCTCCTTGGTTGCTTACATGGTACCTAAGCACACAAAGCATCTCCGTTTGAGGTAGTAGCCATGTGTCAAGTGGGTAAAAGGGAAGTTCAACAAGGAGAGAGTTAACCTCGTTCTCAATGGCTCTCGCACGGGCTCTTGTCATTGGTCCAAGTGGTGTCGTGGGAGATGTAGGTAGGTCCATGGGGATGACCTTGGGATGCTCCGCATCATCTCCTCTCCCTTGGGGAAGATCCGTCCTCGGATAGAATTCTTCATCACCATGGAAAGGCAAGAGGTCCTTGACATTGAAGATATCGCTCACATTATACTTGTCACGGGGGAGGTCGATCTTGTAAGAATTGTCATTATAGCGTGCGAGCACCTTGAAGTGTCTGTCCGCTCGTGGTCGAAGTTTGGACTTGCGTTATTGGGGAAAGCAGTCCTTGCGAAGGTGTAGCCACACGAGATAACTGGTATTGAAGACCGTAGGGTGCTCATTGACGTTGAGCTTGGTCGCAAGGGGTTGTACTTGGCGCTCGATGGTGTTTCTTGTATCTTCATGCACCTTTTTGAGATGTGTCGCTCACGCACTTGCGTCCAAATTGATGCACTCTTGGAGTGGTAGAGGAAGAACGTCCAATGGTGACAATGGGTTGAATCCGTAGACGACCTTGAAGGGTGACTTGCCGGTTGCGGAGTGTCTTGCCCGGTTGTAGGCGAACTCGGCGATAGGTAGGCACTCCTCCCACTCCTTGATGTTCTTCTTGATGAGTACTCGAAGTAGAGCGGAGAGTGTGCAGTTTGTCACCTCCGTTTGGCCGTCGGTTTGAGGATAGTAAGCCGTGGAGAAGAGTAGCTTGATTCCGAGCTTGGCACATAGGGTCTTCCAAAAGTAGCTAAGGAACTTGACGTCGTGGTCCGAGACGATAGTCTTTGGCACACCATGTAGACTCAATATTACCCTACAAAAGAGATTAGCAACATGTGAAGCATCGTCTATCTTGTTGCAAGTAATAAAATGTGCCATTTTTTAGAAACGGTCCACAACGACAAATATTGAATCTTTCCCATTTCGAGTCCTAGGCAAACCAAGTACAAAGTCCATGCTAATGTCTTCCCATGGTTGGTATGGAATTCATAGAGGCATATAGAGGCCATGAGATTGAGCTTTGGACTTAGCTTTGCGACATGTAGAGCATCGGTTGGTGAAACGATTGACGTCCCGAAACATCTTGGGCCAAAAGTAGTTCTTGGAGAGCATGGTGAACGTCTTGTTACGTCCGAAATGTCCCATTAAGCCACCTCCATGAGATTCCTGCAAAAGCAACAAACGAAGAGAAGACTCGGGGATGCAAAGCTTGTTAGCTCTCATAAGATATCCATCTTTGATGTAGTAGCGTTCCCAAGAGGTGTGCGACAAACACTTGGCATAAGGAGTAGCAAAAGTTGCATCATGCTCATAGAAGTCTTTGATATGCTCGAAGCCAATGACATCTAACTCAAGTTGTGTAACAAACATGCATATGCGGGAAAGAGCATCCGCTACGATGTTTTCTTTACGCTTGATGTACTTGATGACATAAGGAAAAGACTCAATAAATTCACTCCACTTAGCATGACGCTTGTTCAACTCGGTTTGACCCTTAAGATACTTGAGAGTCTCATGATCGGTATGAATGATAAACTCATGGGGACGAAGGTAATGTTCCCATTCATGCAAAGCGCGGACTAAAGCATATAGCTCTTTGTCATAGATGGGGTAATTGAGTTGCGCTCCGGAAAGTTTCTCACTAAAGTAAGCTATGGGGCGCTTCTCTTGTGCTAACACACCTCCTATGCCATTACCACTAGCATCGCAATGAATCTCAAAAGGCTTGTCGTAGTTGGGTAAAGCAAGCACGGGAGCATGAGTAAGCAAATTCTTAAGCTCATTGAATGTGGTATCTTGGGATGGTCCCCAAAAAAAGGCGCATTCTTCTTGCTCAAAGCATGTAAAGGCAAAGCAATGGTGCTAAAATCCTTCACAAAGCGACGATAGAAACCCGCAAGGCCGAGAAAACTAGGCACTTGATGCAAGTTGGTTGGTTGCGACCAAGTCTTAATAGCATTGATCTTTGACTCATTAACATGAACACCCTTGGAGGAAACAACAAAACCCAAGAAAACGAGCTTGTCAATGCCAAAAAGGAATTTCTCCATATCAGCATAGAGATGCTCTTTTCGAAGAGTTTGCAAAACGGTTCAAACATGGGTGACATGATCTCTAAGAGATTTGCTATAAACAAGGATATCATCAAAGTAGACCACAACAAATATACCAATGTAAGGGCGAAAGACATGATTCATAAGACCCATAAAAGTACCCGGTGCCTCCGAGATACCCATAGGCATGGCTAACCACTCATACAAACCAAACTTGGTTTTGAAGGCGACTCATCTTTCCAGTGGCACACTTGGTTTGCCAAGTTGAGGCCTGGTTCAATCTTTTCCTTCTGGAGCATGCATATGCATTGCATATCCCATCCCGCATATCATGCCATGTCTTGCATCATGTTGCTTGCGCATTGCACCGTGGTTGATTGTTGCTCCCTTTGCTTGTGTTCTTGCCTTGGGTAGAGCCGGGAGACGAGTACGTGTTCGAGGAACCCATTGAGTATGCTTACGAGGATCAAGCTTTCATCAACTCGGAGAACTTTGCAGGCAAGATGACCATACCCTCGAGATCACTTCTATCTTTGCTTGCTAGTTGCTCGCTCTTTTGCTATGCTGCGATACCTACCACTTGCTATATCATGCCTCCCATATTGCCATGTCAAGCCTCTAACCCACCTTTCCTAGCAAACCGTTGTTTGGCTATGTTACCGCTTTGCTCAGCCCCTCTTATAGCATTGCTAGTTGCAGGTGAAGATGAAGTTTGTTCCATGTTTGGAACATGGATATGTTGGGATATCACAGTATCTCTTATTTTAATTAATGCATCTATACACTTGGTAAAGGGTGGAAGGCTCGGCCTTATGCCTGGTGTTTTGTTCCACTCTTGCCGCCCTAGTTTCCGTCATATCGGTGTTATGTTCCTTGATTTTGTGTTCCTTACGCGGTTGGGTTATAATGGGAACCCCTTGACAGTTCTCCTTGAATAAAACTCCTCCAGCAAGGCCCAACCTTGGTTTTACCATTTGCTACCTAGCCTTTTTTCCCTTGGGTTTCCGTAGCCCGAGGGTCCTCTTTATTTAACCCCCCCCCCCCCCGGGCCAGTTCTCCTCTGAGTGTTGGTCCAACCTGTCAGCCGCCGATGGCCACTAGGGGCAACTCTGGGTTGGCCTACCGGAAGTTTGGACAATCCGGTGTGCCTTGAGAACGAGATATGTGCAGCTCCTATCGGGATTTGTCGGCACATCCGGGTGGCTTTGCTGGTCTTGTTTTACCATTGTCGAGATGTCTTGTAACTGGGATTCCGAGTCTGATCGGGTCTTCCTGGGAGAAGGAATATCCTTCGTTGACCGTGAGAGCTTGTGATGGGCTAAGTTGGGACACCCCTGCAGGGTTTTGAACTTTCGAAAGTCGTGCCCACGGTTATGGGCAGATGGGAATTTGTTAATGTCCGGTTGTAGAGAACTTGACACTTAACTTAATTAAAATGCATCAACCGCGTGTGTAGCCGTGATGGTCTCTTTCCGGTGGAATCCGGGAAGTGAGCATGGTTCTTGTGTTATGCTTGAACGTAAGTAGTTTCAGGATCACTTCTTGATCATCTTTAGCTTCTCGACCGTGCTTTGCTTCTCTTCTCGCTCTTATTTGCCTATGTTAGCCACCATGTATGCTTAGTGCTTGTTGCAGCTCCACCTCACTACCGTTTTCCTACCCATAAGCTTAAATAGTCTTGATCTCGCGGGTGTGAGATTGCTGAGTCCTCGTGGCTCACAGATACTTCCAAACAGCTGCAGGTGCCGATGATAACCATGCGGGTGACGCAACCGAGCTCAAGGAGGAGCTCGATGAAGATCGTGTTCATTGTGTTATTCCGTTTTCTAGTTGATCAGTAGTGGAGCCTAGTCGGGGCAATCGGGGATCTAGCATTAGGGGTTGTTTTTCTTTATTTGGTTCCGTAGTCGGACCTTGATTGTTTTCTGGATGATGTAATGCTATATTCATGAATTGTGTGAAGTGGCGATTGTAAGCCAACTCTTTATCCCTTTCTTATTCAGTACATGGGATATGTAAAGATTACCCCTCTTGCGACATGCCCACTATGCGGTTATGCCTCTAAGTCGTGCTCCGACATGTGGGAGATATAGCCGCATCGTGGGTGTTACATTATAGGACACTTTGGACACGACAAGACATTCGCTGTGCTCTCCAAGAACTACTTTGGCCCAAGATTTTTCACGACGTCTCTCACCACACCAACCGCTACTCTACATGTCTTAAAGCTAAGTGTAAGCGCAATCCCATGGTCTCTATATGCCACTTCCTATTCCATATGACCCATGGTGATGAGGACGTGGCTACCTTGTATACGACCAAAAATATTGTATACATGCATATTTGTTAGGTGATTTCTTATAGCAATTATGCAATAATTTATTTATGTTATTCGGAACAAAAATACTTCACCTATTTTTATTTCATGCCTAAATGCAGAATTGTTGAACACTTGTACGAACTATGTGTGAAGACAAAGGAGAAGGAAATGATTAGGTGTTGTTCAAGAAGTCGCCTCTCGTCAAATAAAATGATTTTGTGTTGTTCAAAAAGTCCTCTCACATCACTTTTGGCCCAAGAGAAGATAGAGTCCAAGTCCCCCATCTTCTGGACTCAGATTCGAACTACACAAACATACCTGAATCAAAACACCAAGAACTCTTTCATCCTGACTCTGAATTGGGTGATTCCTTTTTTGTTGGAAATTTTATTTCGTGCACTTTCCAACCCAATTGGATCCACCTTCAAATGCGTCCCTAGCATTGAGATATTGACAAAAAATCTAACACTTCAGCGGAATCCAAGTCAAACTACAAGTCCAAAGGTGTTGCATCACCTCCACTTGGGCCCATGGGCCTTGTACGACCTAGGCTTAGTTTTAGTCTGCCTTGGGACATCCTCCCACCCCCTTGTACTCCACCCATTTCTCCTATATAACCAGATCAATCTAGTAGTTTTTCCTTGGGATTTGTTAGTTAAAAGTTAGCCATTGCAACTTCGTGCACTTCGTTTGTGTCCAATGACCAGACTAAGACCGCTTTTGGATCCCCACTGTTATCAATACTTCATATATATATATATATATTCACTATATTCAAATTGCATTACCATATTTCTTTTTCTTCGATTGCATGCAGGAATAGACCTTCGTGGTCAGGTTGATCGTGCTTACGGCATTGCCAGTAACCTTAGTAGATTGGTTTAGCGAGGCGCGATGTTGTTGCACATTTGTAGTTGGATGGTCAAAGTCGACTCCACCAAATCGATGTTATCATCTCATCGAAAGAACGGGCCCCTCGCCTCTATCACATGGGAAGATATTAGTATGGATTTTTTGGTTTGTTTGCCTAGAACTCAAAATGGAAAAGATTCAGTATTTGCTATTGTGGACCATTTCTATAAGATGGCACATTTCATTCTGTGCAATAAGATAGACAATGCTTCACATGTTGCAAATATATTTTGTAGGGAAATCTGGAGATTGCATGGAGTGCCCAAGATTATTGTGTTGGACTGCGACGTCAAGTTCCTAAGCTACTTTTGGAAGATGCTATGCGCCAAGCTCGGTCAAGCTACTCTTCTCATTGGCATACCATCCACAAACCAGCGGCTAAACAGAGGTCACCAACCGGATGCTATCTACACTTCTTTGAGTCTTGATCAAGAAGAACATCAAGGAGTGGGAGGAACGCTTGCCCATAGCCGAGTACGCATACAAATGAGCAAGACACTCTACTACCGGCAAGTCCCCATTCGAGGTTGTCTACGGATTCAATCAATTATCCCCATTCGACATTCTAACGCTACCTCTACAAGAGCGCATCAACATGGACGCGAGTGCTCGAGCGAGCTATCTCAAGAAGGTGCATGAAGATACAAGGCAAACAATCGAGCACCAAGTACAACGACTCGTGACCAAGATCAACATCAACAAGCACCCCATGACATTAAACATTAAAGATCTTGTGTGGTTACACCTTCGCAAGGATCGCTTCCCTAATGATCGCATGTACAAGCTATTACCATGCACAGACGGGCCCTTCAAGGTGCTAACACGCTACAATAATAACACCTACAAGATCGACATTCCACGCGACAACTACAACGTGAGCGACATCTTCAATGTGAAGGATCTATCTCCCTTCCATGGTGATGAGGCTTTCGATCCGAGGTCGAATCTTTCCTAGGGGGGAGATGATGTGGAGCATCCTACGACCGTCCCCATGGACCTACCTACGTCTCCCAAGTGCCAAGTGGACCAATGACACGAGCACATGCAATGATGTAGGGTGTAACCCTAGATGGCCGATCTTTCACGAAAGGAGCGGATCCCAATGAGGAACACGAAGGGAAACATGAGGAAAAACACGAGAGAATCACTCCGACCAACAAGAATGATCACACATATGCTAGATCATCAAACACACAAGAGATACATGATCCACGGTCAACTAAGGACGATACAAGTAGCACGATCTTCTCCGTGAGGAGGTCTGGAGGTTCTTCCCGTGATGGGGTCTTGAATCCGCTTGGGGGGTCTTCTCCGAGGAGGCACGATCTTCGACGAGAAGGTAAGCAAGTGGATGAGCAAAGCTCTTACACAAATATGAGCTAATCCTTTGGTAACCTTGACTATGATGAGGAGGAGGTCTATTTATAGTCTTAGTGCAAATGGGGGCGAAGCGAAGGGGTACATGGGCCTCAGCCCACAACTGGACACAGCTAGGGGTCAGACGTCCGGAGGCTCGGGACGGTTCGGACGTCCATAGATCTTCGGACTTCCATAGATTAGGTTCTGTCACCGCGGCTTCGGACATCCGTAGGGGTCCAGTCGTCCGGTTGCCGGTCGTCCGGTCTTACTCAGATTTCCATTGTTTCCGCTCGGGTGGTGTGGCGACGGTCGTCCGGAGGGGCTCGGTTGTCCGGGGCCTGGGAGGTGTCGGTCGTCCGGACCCGCTCGGACGTCCGGTCGCTGTAGCCTTCGATGGCCTGGATTCCTTGGGACGTTGTGGCCTTCTGGAGCCGGACGTCCGGGCTGGGCCAGTTGTCTGGTGGTTGTAGCTTCCGTGGCAGCTCTTCTTCTTGTCCTTCGCACTCGGTGTCCTCGCCGTCTTGTCCATTGGATGTAAATGTTCCGTGGCTTTCCTCCAAGTACCTGAGCACACATAGTGTTTCCGTATGAGGTAGTAGCCATGTCTCATAGGCCGAAGGTGGTACTTCAGAAAGGAGCGGGTTCACCTTACACTTCAATAGCCTTTGCTCGTGCTCTTGTCATTGGTCCAAATGGTGTCGTGGGTGATGTAGGTAGATACATGGGGATGACATTGGGATGCTCCACATCATCTCCCCTTCCTTGGGAAAGATCTGTCCTCGGATCGAATTCTTCATCACCATGGTAGGGCGAGAGATCCTTGACGTTGAAGACGTCGCTCACATTGTACTTGTCACGCGGGAGGTGGATATTGTAAGCATTGTTGTTGTAGCATGCAAGCACCTTGAAGGGTCCATCCACTCGTGGTAGAAGTTTGGACTTGCGTTCCTTGGGGAAGCGGTCCTTGCGAAGGTGTAGCGACACAAGATCTCCAATGTTGAATACCATCGGTTGCTTGTTTACGTTGAGCTTGGTCACGAGTCATTGTACATGGCGTTCGATGGTGTGCCTTGTATCTTCATGCACCTTCTTGAGATAGTTCACACGTGCACTTGCGTCCATATTGATGCGCTCTTGTAGTGATAGAGGAAGAATGTCCAGTGGGGACAATGGGTTGAATCCGAAGACGACCTCGAAAGGGGACTTGCCGGTAGTCGAGTGTCTTGCTCAGTTGTAAGCGTACTCGGTGATAGGTAGACACTCCTCCCACTCCTTGATGTTCTTCTTGATTGGCACGGGAAGTAGAGCGGAGAGTGTGCGGTTGGTCACCTCCGTTTGGCCGTCAGTTTGTGGATGGTAAGCCCTGGAGAAGAGTAGCTAGATTCCGATCTTGGCACATAGGGTCTTTCAAAAGTAACTCAAGAACTTGACATCGTGGTCCAAGACAATCGTCTTTGGCACTCCATGTAGGCGTAATATTTCCCTACAAAAGAGATTGGCAACATGTGAAGCATCGTCTATCTTATTGCAAGGAATGAAATGAGCCATTTTCGAGAATCGGTCCACAACAACAAACACAGAATCCTTTCCATTTGTAGTTCTAGGCAAACCAAGCACAAAATCCATGCTAATATCTTCCCATGGTCGGAACGGTATTGGAAGAGGCATATAGAGACCATGGGATTGAGCTTTAGACTTAGCTTTGCGACATGTAGAGCATCGGTTGGTGAAGCGGTTGACGTCGCAGAACATCTTGGGCCAAAAATAGTTCTTGGAAAGCATAGCAAATGTCTTGTTGCGTCCAAAGTGTCCCATTAGTCCTCCTCCATGAGATTCTTGCAAAAGCAACAAACGAAGAGAAGACTCGGGGAAGCATAGTTTGTTAGCTCTCATAAGATAACCATCTTTGATGTAATAGCATTCCCAATATGTATGCGTCAAACATTTGGCATAAGGGACAACAAAAGTAGGGTCATGCGCATACAAGTCTTTTATGTGCTCGAAGCCAATGGCATCCAATTCAAGTTGAGTAACAAGCATGCATATGCGGGAAAGAGCGTCCGCTACAACATTTTCCTTACCTTTAATGTACTTGATAATATAAGGAAATGACTCAATGAATTCACTCCATTTAGCATGACGCTTTTTCAACTTAGTTTGACCCTTAAGGTATTTAAGTGTTTCATGGTTGGTATGGATGATAAATTCATGAGGGCGAAGATAATGTTCCCATTCATGCAAAACGCGGACTAAAGCATATAGCTATTTGTCATAGATGGGGTAATTGAGTTGCGCACCGGAAAGTTTCTCACTAAAGTAGGCTATGGGGCGCTTCTCTTGCGTTAACACACCTCCTATGCCATTACCACTAGCATTGCAATGAATCTCAAAGGTCTGTCAAAGTTTGGTAATGCAAGCACGGGAGCATGAGTAAGCAAATTTTTAAGATCATTGAATGCGGTGTCTTGGGATGGTCCCCAAACAAAGGGTGCATTCTTCTTACTCAAAGCATGCAAAGGTGAAGCAATGGTGCTAAAGTCCTTCACAAATATACGGTAGAAATCGGCTAAACCAAGGAAGCTACGCACTTGTCGCAAGTTGGTTGGTTGTGGCCAAGTTTTAATGGCATTAATCTTAGATTCATCAACATGAACACCCTTAGAAGATACTACAAAACCCAAGAAAACAAGCTTATCAACCCCAAAGAGGCATTTTTCCATATTAGCATACAGAAGCTCTTTTCGAAGAGTTTGTAGCACGGTGCGAAGATGGGTGACATGCTCTTTGAGAGATTTGCTAAACACAAGAATATCGTAGAAGTAAACAACAACAAATTCACCAATGTAAGGGCGAAACACGTAATGCATAAGACGCATGAGAGTACCGGGTGCTTCCGATAAACCCATAGGCATGACTAACCACTCATACAAACCAAACTTTGTTTTGAAAGCGGTCTTCCATTCATGATATAGGCGAAGGTGTCCCGTCTTTCGATGAGATGGTGTCTATCATTTTGGAGGAAGTCGACTTTGACGATCCGACTACGAACGTGCGAGGATGTCGCGCCTTAGCAATTGCTAAACCAACTCCGAGAGGTTATTGACCACACCGGAGCATGATCGAACTGACCACGGAGGTCTGTTTCCTGCATGCAAACAAAGAACAAGCAAGAAACAAAGATTGCAATCTGGATATTGCGAATATAAGAGGAAGGCTTTATTGATCAATGTGGGGTTCTGTGACGTCTTAGTCTGGTCGTTGAACACAAACGAAGTACGGGAAGTTGCAGCTATGGCGAACTTTTAATCTAAACAAAACCCAAAGTCTAAACGATTCCCTAAGGGTTTTATATATGGAGGAGAGAGGGGGGAATTTCGTGGCCCTTGGAGGAGGGGTCCGAAACCAACCCCAACTCTTGTTTCCCCACACATACGGACTCTAAAAACATTCTATACTTAAGTATTTCGAAAATACATGGGTCTGGCCCAATAATAAGGTGACGCAACACCTCGAATAGCCTTTGGACGACATTTATGAAGTGGCATCTTGTATATTTCGTCCAAGGTTTCATGCACTCCTTATGGTGGCTTCAAAGTCCTGAAATCATCACATGTAACAACGTTCTTGATCCCATTGCGCATGCCATCATCTCCATGCTTGGTCTTGCTCCAGGGTTCATCCATCTTGTCCATCCTAGGCCCTTCATTTGTAAGCAAAACAAATGTATCCAATTTAGGAAGCATCATATTCTCATGAACATTAGAATCATTACCAAGAAACAAAAGTACCTGATAATTTAATTGGCGTGCGCGAGCTCTAGTAATTGGTCCAGTATGTATAACAGCAGGGGTTGTGGGTGTAACAATGGTATTGATGTCCTCATCATCCTCTTCTTCTTGAAATGAAGTCGTCCTCGACAGAAGCTCATCTTCCTCACCAAATAAGGCTTCAAATCTGCAATGTTAAAAGTGGGACTAACCCCAAAATCTGCAGGCAACTCAAGTTTATATGCATTATCATTTATTTTCTCTAACACCTTAAAAGGACCATCAACACGTGGCATTAGCTTTCATTTGCACAAATTAGGAAATCTATCCTTACGCAAATGTAACCAAACAAGATCTCCAGGTGCAAACACACCATGTTTTCTACCCTTATCTCCAGCAAGTTTATATTTACCATTCATATGTTCAATGTTTTCCTTAGTTAACTCATGCATTTTTAAAATCAATTCAGCACGTTCTTTAGCATCAAAATTAACCTTCTCCGAAGATGGAAGAGGCATCAAAACAATATGCCCACGAGGTAGGAAACCATACACAATTTCAAAAGGGCACATCTTTGTAGTAGAATTCAATGAACGATTATAAGCAAATTCAATATGAGGCAAGCATTCTTCCCACATTTTCTTATTATTCTTCAAAATAGCCCTAAGCATAGTAGACAATGTTCTATTGACTACTTCAGTTTGTCCATCAGTTTGGGGGTGACAAGTAGTACTAAAAAGCCGTTTAGTCCACAACTTAGCCCATAAACATCTCCAAAAGTGGCTAAGAAATTTAGTATCACGATCTGAAACAATAGTATTTGGCACACTATGCAAGCGAATAATTTCACGAAAGAACAAATCAACAACATTAACAGCATCATCGCTTTTATGACATGGTATAAAGTGTACCATTTTTGAGAACCTATCCACGAGAACAAATATGCTATCCCTCCCCTTCTTTGTTTGAGGTAAACCTAAAAAAAGTCCATAGATATATCCTCCCAAGGAACACTAGGTATAGGCAAAGGCATATATAAATCATGAGGATTTAGTCGTGACTTAGCTT
Source organism: Triticum urartu (assembly GCF_003073215.2). NCBI lineage: Eukaryota > Viridiplantae > Streptophyta > Magnoliopsida > Poales > Poaceae > Triticum > Triticum urartu. Next base: position 171,915,215 of record NC_053025.1, on the reverse strand, counting down.
TTTGACATGTAGTGCAGCGAGCAACAAAACGCTCAACATCACGTCTCATCTTTGGCCAAAAGAAATGTGTATCAAGTATATCCTCCGTCTTCTTCATGCCAAAGTGTCCCATTAATCCTCCTCCATGCGCCTCCTGCAAAAACAAAAGACGAACAGAGCTAGCTGGAATGCATAGCTTGTTAGCACGAAACACAAATCCATCATTAATGATGAACTTGTTCCATGTTCTTCCTTCTTTACAATTCTGCATTACATCTTTAAAATCAGCATCATGCACATATTGATTTTTAAGTCAAGTTGTGAAAGCATAGTATAGCGATGAGACAATGCATCAGCAATAACATTTTCTTTATCCTTCTTGTGTGTAATGACATAAGGGGAATTCTCAATGAATTCTACCCATTTAGCATGTCTACGATTCAGTTTAGCTTGACTTTTAATATGTTTCAAAGATTCATGGTCGGAATGTATAACAAATTCTTTGGGCCATAAATAATGTTGCCATGTTTCTAAAGTCCGAACAAGAGCATATAATTCTTTATCATAAGTAGAATAATTTATACTAGGCCCACTCAATTTTTCAGAAAAGTATGCAACATGTTTGCCATCTTGTAATAACACACCTCCTAATCCAATTCCACTAGCATCACATTCAAGCTCAAAAGTCTTATTAAAATCAGGAAGTTGGAGTAAAGGAGCAGGTGTCAACTTATCTTTCAATACTGTGAAGGCTTCTTCTTGTGCGGTACCCCAAACAAAAGGCACATCCTTCTTTGTAAGCTCATTGAGAGGTGCATCAATGGTGCTGAAATCTCTCACAAAACGCCTATAGAATCTAGCGAGGCCAAGAAAACTCCTTACTTGTATGACCGTTTTGGGCTGTGGCCAACTCTCAATAGCTTCAATCTTGGCTTTATCAACTTCAATTCCCTGTGGAGTAACAACATAGCCAAGAAAAGATACTCGATCGGTGCAGAAGGTGCACTTCCCAAGGTTACCAAACAAACGTGCATCATGTAGAGCAATAAAAGCAGCATGTAAATGTTCCAAATGTTCCTCCAAAGATCTAATATAAATTAGTATATCATCAAAATAGACAACCACAAATCGTCCAATGAAAGCACGTAAAACTTCGTTCATTAGTCTCATGAAAGTACTAGGTGCATTAGTTAACCCAAAAGCCATGACTAACCACTCATATAAACCAAACTTAGTTTTAAATGTTGTTTCCATTCATCCCCCAATTTCATACTAATTAGATGGTATCCACTACGCAAATCAACTTTGGAGAAAATTGTAGAGCCACTCAATTTATCAAGAATATCATCTAGCCTAGGAATAGGATGGCGATAACGAATAGTAATATTATTAATGCCTCTACAATCAACACACATACGCGACGTACCATCCTTTTTAGGCACTAGTATAATAGGAACATCACAAGGACTAAGAGATTCGTGTATGTAACCTTTGTCGAGCAGCTCCTCTACTTGACGCACAATCTCCTTCTTCTCCTCTGGATTGGTACGGTATGGTGCACAGTTGGGTAGCGATGCACTGGGAATTATGTCAATTTGAGGCTCAATCCCTCGAATAGGTGGTAATCCCGGTGGCATGTCTTGTGGGAAGACGTCAGTGAACTCCTGCAAAATGTTAGTGACAGTAGGGGGCAAAGAGGAAGGCACGTCCTCGAATGAAAATAATACCTCTTATGCACACAAAAGCATAGCAAACAGATTTGCTGAAATCTAGCTCATCAATATCAGATTTTGTGGCAAGTAAACATGCACTTTTCAATTTAATTTCAGAAGCAACAGTAGATGGTTTATTATTAGGTTTCATTTGTTGCTCAAATTCTTTTGCCACAATCTAATTTTCACTCTTATTTTTCTCCCGTTTTGCTTTATTAGCTCTATTAATATCATCTTTCAAAATGGATTCAGGAATCATAGGAAGCAAAGTAATATGGCTATCCTTATGAACAAGAGTATACTGATTATTTCTACCATGGTGTACAATTTTTTTATCAAATTGCCATGGTCTACCAAGTAATAAGGAAAATGCTTGCATGGGTACCACATCACAATCAATATAATCAGCATATGTAGAGATACTAAAATGCACATGAACACTACGTGTTACCTTAACCTTGCCACTGTTGTAGAACCATTGGACGTAGTAAGGATGTGGATGTGTTCTTGTGGTGAGAGATAGATTCTCCACCATCTCCATGCTAGACAAGTTGTTGCAGCTCCCTCCATCTATGATGACACGAATAGAATGTTCCTTCACAACTCCCTTTGTATGGAACAAATTATGCCTCTAATTTTGCTCAGCTTGTGTGACCTGCACACTCAAAACACGTTGAGCAACTAAACATTCATACATGTCATTATCTTCAGCAGCCATGCATTGCATCTCGTGATCAGAATCATCTCCACCGTGTTCTTCACGTGTAATAAGAGCCAAAGTCTCCTCATCATAGTCACTAGCGGACTCATACCCACCATCCTCAGTAGAAATCATCACACGCTGAGATTTGCATTCTCTCGCAAAATTTCCTCTTCCCTTACTGTAGCGACCCGACCCAAATGGAACATGTCTCTGTGCTTAAGTCTCGTCCCTAGATCGGTATGCTAACACACACAGTACTCGAGGATTTATAACAGAGGTAAATCACATGTATAAAGTAACGTAAATACTATTACCTCAATCCAAATAGCGGAAGTAACAACAAGGTTGTGGATTCCCATCAACACCAACGGCAAAGTTGAGTGTAGAAATCATAACCCTAACGCATCACTTACTCGTCATAAGAATCCTGCAACATGAGATGTTGCAGCCACAAAGGGTTAGTACATTGAATGTACTGGCAAATTCACACTGTAGAGCAATGTTGAATAATGGCTATCACTACATGCATATTTGGCTGGTGGAGGCTCTAAGTTTAATTTTTTGCATAAAGCCAATTTTTCCCTACATCAAAGGAATATATTTTATTTAACTACACGGTTTTGTTCAAAATATTGAGAAGGTTCCTCCAACTCAATCCCAATTAAAAGTTAACATGCCAACAAATTAATTTAGTAGAGTGATGAGATCAATATGATAATCCAAGAACCAGATACTCGAGATGTCCATAACCGGGGACACGGCTAATCATGATTAGTTTGTACACTCTGCAGAGGTTTGCGCACTTTTCCCCACAAGACTCGATCTCCTCCGTTGGATTTCTCACACTACATGGTGTTTGAGAAACGGATGACCGAGACACAGTCTTTCAGAAGCATTAACTCTTTACTCTGGGTAGACCGTTACACCTACTTTCCCCTACATCTGCTAGCCCACCACTGAAAGAGGTCACACAACATACTCAACTATGCCAGAGCCCAAAATGGCTTGTGGCTGCACACAAAAGTTTCTAGCATGAATAATCTTATGATCCCTTTGAGCCTGGGTGGCGGGCCGTAGGATGATCACACGGGTACTCCGGGATATCCTTGGACAACGCTGGATACTCCAGGTGCCCACAAGCAATCCACCCAGATGTGCATTAAAGTTGCCACCTTAAGTTGAACCATTAATTAACCACTCACATCTGTCATGGATACACTCAAACCCAAACCACGTCTACGAGCATAGCATGGAAATATAGGCATAACATAGAAGTAACTCCCAAGGGTTTGATAATAAAATAGGTAATAGGTTCTACCTCATCATCTACTTCCCAGACCCATGTGTTAATCAGATCCTAACCATGCAATGTTTGAGGGTGAAACTAATGCATAAAACTGGGTTGAAAAGTATGATCAAAGTGCAACGCCCTCGATGCGGCTATATCTCCCACGTGTCGAAGCATGACTTAGAGGCATAACCGCATTGAAAGCAATGTCGCCAGAGAGGTAATCTTCAAACAACCCATGTAATACATAAGGGAAAGAGATACATAGTTGGCTTACAATCGCCACTTCACACAATACATGAATAAAGCATTACAACATCCAAATACAATCAAGGTCCGACTACAGAACCAAAATAAAGAAGAACCCCAAATGCGACAAAGGTCCCCGATCGACCCCAACTGGGCTCCACTACTGATCAACTAGAACGAAGCAACACAAAGGACAAGATCTTCATCGAGCTCCTCCTGAGCTTGGTTGCATCATCTGCACGGACTCATCGGCACCTGCAAGCTGGGTTGGAAGTATCTGTGAGTCACGGGGACTCAGCAATCTCGCACCCTCGCGATCAAGACGTATGAGATGGAGCTGCAGCAAGCGACTAGCATATATGGTGGCTAACATACGCAAATGAGAGCGAGAAGAGAAGGCAAAGCATGGTTGATAAAAGTATGATCAAGAAGTGATCCTAGAACAACCTATATCAAGCATTACTCCAACACCGTGTTCACTTCCCGGACTCCGCCAGAAAGAGACCATCACGGTTACACACGCGGTTGATGTATTTTAATTAAGGTCAACTTTAGGTTTTCTACAACCGGACGTTAACAAATTCCCATCTGCCCATAATCGCGGACACGGCTTTCGAAAGTTGAAATCCCTGCAGGGGAGTCCCAACTTAGCCCATCACAAGTTCTCACGGTCAACGAAGGAATAGACCTCCTCCCGAGACATTCCGATCAGACTCGGTATCCCGGTTCTTCAAGACATCCTCGACAATGGTAAAACAAGTCCAGCAAAGCTGCCCGATGCGCCGACATCCTGATGGCAGCTGCACATATCTCGTTCTCAGGGCAACACCGGATAGGTCAAGCTACGAGTAAAACCAGCCCTCAAGTTTCCCCGAGGTGGCCCCGCAGGCTGCCCATTTCGGACCAACACTTAGACAAGCACTGGCCTGGGGGGTTAAAATAAAGATGACCCTCGGGATGCGTGACTCCCAAGGGAAAAAGGCTAGGTGGCGAATGGTAAAACCAAGGTTGGGCCTTGCTGGAGGAGTTTTATTCAAAGCGAACTGTCAAGGGGTTCCCATTATAACCCAACCGCGTGAGGAACGCAAAATCCGGGAACATAACACCGATATGACGGAAACTAGGGCGGCAAGAATGGAACAAAACACCAGGCATAAGGCCGAGCCTTCCACCCTTTACCAAGTATATAGATGCATTAATTAAATAAGATATATTGTGATATCCCAACAAGTAAACATGTTCCAACAAGGAACAACATCTCCATGTTCCAACGAGGAACAAACTTCAATCTTCACCTGCAACTAACAACGCTATAAGAGGGGCTGGGCAAAGCTGTAACATAGCCAATCAACGGTTTGCTAGGACAAGGTGGGTTAGAGGCTTGGTTCAACAATATGGGTGGCATGATAAGCAAGTGGTAGGTATCGCAGCATTGGCATAGCAAAAGAGCGAGCATCTAGCAAAGCAAAGATAGTAGTGATTTCGAGGGTATGATCATCTTGCCTGAGGTCCCGCAAGGAAGAACGATGAGTCCATGAAGAAGACAAACATACGTAGTCAAACGGGTCCTCACAAACGCGACGTAACCGGAACCAACCCGAAGAAGCAAACACCAGAAAGAATCATACAACATAGTAAACAACCAACACATGAACATGGTATGATATGCGGGATGCGGTATGCAATGCATATGCATGATTTGTCAAGGAACGAATGAACCTGGCCTCAACTTGGAAAACCAAGTGTGCCACTGGAAAGATGAGATGAAATCGCTTGAAAACGATATAAAGATCACCGGAAACGGAGTTACGGTTTGGAAATGGCAAGCAATTCAAATATGGCCACGTTCTGCGATTTACAGCAAGTAGCCATCTAAATGCAATGAGATGAACAAGCTACAGCACCCAAACATGGCATCAAAATACATGGCAGGGATGCATTCAAGATGCTTAACAAAAGTCTAGCACTGAGCTATGGCCAAATTCATACATTAACAGGTTCAAACAAGCATGGCAAAAATGCATATGGTAAACAGATTTCAGACTTAGTGAAATTAACACTTGTCTGGAGTTTCAGATCAGGTAGCACACTTTGGAGCATGAAAACTATATGCTACAGGAACTTAACATGGCAAAGTAAAGCATGGCATGGAGCTACTAAAAGAGCTTAACAAAAGTCCCTTAGTGACCTTGAGCCAAAAGGGATCAGAAAATACAATTGCAAGCATGTGAACATGGCAAAAACATAATCAGATCACGGACTTGGTGAAAACTGGAGCATGCAAATCAGATATCAAGTAGGCATGTTTACGAGCTCGATGCACTCACTACAGAGCAAGGCATGACAATATAAGCATACACCCATCAAGAATACACATTATGCAAGCTAGACATGGCAAGAACAATAACATATCATGCACGGATCAACTACAGCATCATCGGCAAAATCGCTAACAAGTAGACAATCTACCCAGATTCACGAAGTAGCAAAAGTAGAGCTCGATTGACTCAAGCTAGGGTGCTCCATAATTGCAAACAAAGACAGGGATGGATATAGCACTACAATATTAACAAAACATCCTTACTGATCATCCTCAAAAGTGGCACGGATCACTAGGAAACAACATGAACATATGACCATATGAGATAAACAGCTCAAGGACTTAGTGGAAATGCTGAGTCCCTGAAATCAGCATTACCAAGTGCCTCACTTTGCAAGCTTGTGCTAGTCACCACACACATCACAAAAATACATGGGTTGCACCTCTGGAAAGATGGCAAAACCCTTAACAAAAGATATGTAGAGGTGATGGGCATATCATGCACACAATAATCATGGAAAAAATGACAAATATCTAAATGGAGCAGCAGATCTGACAAATAACTCAAGTAGCACTCTTCTAACAGCATTTTGGGCATCAAGACGAGCTCAAATGAAAATGATGCAATGGAATGAAACGATGTACTCTCTGAGACGAACATTTTGATATGCTATATGCTCAAATCGGAGCCATGGATGGGGAGTTACGATGCGATGAACAGGAGCAAATGGATCTGGGAATTTCGATGACTTAGTAGAAAATGGACCTTCGCAGAAAGTCAACGCGGGCGGCGGATCTCGCCGGAATCCCACCGGAGTTGGCCGGAGAGGTTGTGAAGGCGCCGGACCGGGCCGTGGGCAGCGGGGAAGGACGAGGGAGGCCGGATCCGAGCGGGGACAAGCCAGATCTGGGCGGAGGGCTCCGGTCCCTGGTGGAGGCGGTCCATGGCGACGCCGGCGACGACAGAGCTTGGACGCAGCGGCGGAGGAGGTTGACGGCGGCTCCGGCAGTCGGGGACGAGCGGTGGCGGAGCGGATCCGCGAGAGAGGGCGACGGGGAGCTGCGGGGCGAACCCGGTGTCGTCTTGGCGCGTGGTAGGTGGCGACGCGAGGGATGGCGCTTCCATGGCGGCGGCGGCGGAGCTCGCCGGCGGCGGACGGTGGCGGGGAACCCGAGCGGCGGCGGCGGGGCGCTCGGGCCCGCATGGCGCAGCGGCGGACGCGGCCGGGCTCGCGCGGGCCCGCGATGGGCTCCGCAGGCCGCGCGGTGGAGGAGGGAGACGGCGACACATGGCGGCGCGCGAGTGGAGGAGGGAAGCGGTGGCGCTGAGGTGGTGGCTCCAGATTGGTCCGGGTGAGGTGGCGGCGGCGCGGACATGTCCGGCGACCGGATGGACATGTCCGGCGATGTGAGAGGAGCGGGGCTAGGGTTCATCCACGAAAATTTCGGGGATGGCCACATATATATAGGTAGAGGGAGCTAGGAGAGTCCAAATGAGGTGCGGTTTTCGGCCACGCGATCATGATCGAACGACCGAGATGATGGAAGAGGTTTAGGTGGGTTTTGGGCCAAATTGGAGGGGTGTTGGGCTGCTACACACACGAGGCCTTCTCGGTCCCTTGGTTAACCGTTGGAGCATCAAACGAAGTCCAAATGGTACGAAACTTGACAGGCGGTCTACCGGTGGTAAACCAAGGCCGCTTGGCAAGTATCGGTCCAATCCGAAAATGTTTAACCCCCACACATGAAAGAAAGGTAGAAATGACCACCGGAGGAGAACGGAACGCCGGAATGCAAAACGGACAACGAGGAAAATGCTCGGATGCATGAGATGGACACGTATGCGAAAGAAATGCACATGATGACATGATATGCAATGCATGACATACAAGCAATGACAAGGCAACAACAGCTAATAACTGGAGGACACCTGGCACATCGGTCTCGGGGCATTACACAAAGTGTGAACTTGCCTTGTACAGTTGACGAAGATGATTCACACTCATAACTCCTGATATTTCTACTCGTCACACTCCGTTCAATCTATCGTAAGCAATCAATAGTAACCACACATAAGCAATCACTCAAAAGATCGGAAAGAACGAAGAAGACGATTCGGAAAACATCAAAACCAAGCAAATAGCTCTTGCAACATAAAACAATTTCTAATAGTAGCAAAATTATGTGAATTTGGCCTTATCAGAAAGTTTAGGTAAGAGCTTCAATTTCCAAAAAGTATCAACCATATCGGAGTTACGAAACTCAAGTTATGATCAAAAGAAGTTTGAATATGAATCTGAACAAATTTAGGAATTTGAAATTTTCAAAAAGTTGATGTGACAGGTTCACTAGATAGGTGAAAACAAGATAAAACTATACGCACTGGTTTCATCTAATTTGGATGAACAAGTAAAAAGTTATGGCTATTTGAAAAATCAAGGCCAAGCTGTTTTACGGAAGAAAAATAGGTACGGCAAAAAAAATCTAGGTCTAATGTATAAATACGTAGACTAATTGTGTAACGCCCTCGATGCGGCTATATCTCCCACGTGTCGAAGCACGACTTAGAGGCATAACCGCATTGAAAGCAATGTCGCAAGTGAGGTAATCTTCACACAACCCATGTATTACATAAGAGAAAGAGATACATAGTTGGCTTACAATTGCCACTTCACACAAATACATGAATAAAGCATTACATCAACCAGATACAATCAAGGTCCGACTACGGAACCAGAATAAAAGAAGACTACCCCAATTCTACACAGATCCCCGATCGACCCCAACTGGGCTCCACTACTGATCAACTAGAACGAAACAACACAAAGGACAAGATATTCATCAAGCTCCTCCTTGAGCTTGGTTGCGTCACCTGTACGGTATCATCGGCACCTGCAAACTGGTTTTGGAAGTATCTGTGAGTCACGGGGACTCAGCAATCTCGCACCCTCGCGATCAAGACTATTTAAGCTTATAGGTAAGGTAAAAGGTATGAGGTGGAGCTGCAGCAAGCGACTAGCATATATGGTGGCTAACATACGCAAATGAGAGCGAGAAGAGAAGGCAAAGCATGATCGAGAAACTATGATCAAGAAGTGATCCTAGAGCAACTTACGTCAAGCATAACTCCAACACCGTGTTCACTTCCCGGACTTCGCCGGAAAGAGACCATCACGGCAACACACATGGTTGATGTATTTTAATTAAGGTCAACTTCAGGTTTTCTACAACCGGACATTAAAAAATTCCCATCTGCCCATAACCGCGGGCACAGCTTTCAAAAGATCAAATCCCTACAGGGGTGTCCCAACTTAGCCCATCACAAGCTCTCACGGTCAACGAAGGATATTCCTTCTAGCGGGAAGACCCGATCAGGCTCGGAATCCCGGTTACAAGACATCCTCGACAATGGTAAAACAAGTCCAGCAAGACCACCCGATGCGCCGACATCCCGATAAGAGCTGCACATATCTCGTTCTCAGGGCAACACCGGATAAGAAATTCGTACAACTAAAACCAGCCCTCGAGTTTCCCCGAGGTGGCGCTACAAGGGGCTCTAGTTTGGACCAACACTTAGACAAGCACTGGCCCGGGGGGGTTAAAATAAAGATGACCCTCGGGATGCGCGACTCCCAAGGGAAAAAGGCTAGGTGGCGAATGGTAAAACCAAGGTTGGGCCTTGCTGGAGGAGTTTTATTCAAGGCGAACTGTCAAGGGGTTCCCATTATAACGCAACCGCGTGAGGAACGCAAAATCCGGGAACATAACACCGATATGACGGAAACTAGGGCGGCAAGAGTGGAACAAAACACCAGGCATAAGGCCGAGCCTTCCATCCTTTACCAAGTATATAGATGCATTAATTAAATAAGAGATATTGTGATATCCCAACAAAATATCCATGTTCCAACAAGGAACAAACTCCAATCTTCACCTGCAACTAGCAACGCTATAAGAGGGGCTGAGCAAAGCGGTAACATAGCCAAACAACGGTTTGCTAGGGCAAGGTGGGTTAGAGGCTTGGCTTCACAATATGGGAGGCATGATAAGCAAGTGGTAGGTATCGTAGCATAGGCATAGCAAAAGAGCGAGCAACTAGCAAGCAAAGGTAGAAGTGATTTCGAGGGTATGGTCATCTTGCGTGAGATCCCGCAAGGAAGAAGAACGAGTCCAAGAAGAAGACAAACGGACGAAGTCGAACGGATCCTCACAACTCCGGAACGAAACTGAAGCTAACGCGAGAAGCAACCCGGAAAGAAACAAACAACATAATAAACAACCACCACATGAACATGGCATGATGCACAACCAAGTATGATGCATGTCCGGTTTAAATATGCATGGAATGGCAAGGGGCACAAACAAAACTACAAGTTAAGTGGAGCTCAATATGCAACGAATTGCATATTGACGGAACACCACATCAATTATTTAGTTCTCTCTCGGTTAGGTACTCAACAATATTAAATGTTGGTTAACATGGCAAGAGGTGTAGCATAACAAACTATACCATCTAAACAATTTAAATGGGGCCGGATATAACAAACAACAAATCCGGTAAATCCCCATATGCGTTTAGCAATTTAATGAAACAACAATTTAAACATTTTAATTGTTGTTATGAAGATGCGGATGACATGAACAAGTTTATGCAATTTTTATAAAAAGTTGACAAGAGCATTATATGAAGCATTTGTCATCGTGGCGGAAACGAAAAGGGGTGCCACGGCAACGATAACGAAATGGTGCCACAGCAACGTTCCGATTCCGGTAAACCGATTGAGATGCCGCTGCAAAAGAAAATGATGGGAGCGTGTCATGCAAGGATGGTGGGGTGGTCCCGATTACCGGGTTCCCACATGTCGGTGGCAAGGCAAAAAAAAGGCAACGTGCACCGATAGTTCAAACTTGAGGCAAAACAAGGGTGCATCTCATACAACATGCATTCGTTCACGGGCGTCGTCTCGGTGGGTATACCTTCCAAGGGAGCATTCTCGAGCGGTTCGAGTTCGGTGCAAAGTAGAGGAAGTAGATGTCCTCGGGCCATTCGTAGTGGAAGTAGGGGTACATGACGACGGTAGAGGTACTCCCGACAGTAGTGGTACACGTTTTCGTAGAAGGACTTGACGAATCCGAGTCACTTGGGGTCGACGGTAGACGTTCACGTTTCGAGGAGGAAGTGGAGGTTCTCGCGATCTCGGCGACGGTAGTTGTTCACGGCGCTTGTGACTCGCGGTTCTTCGGACAACGGTAGTCGTACACTTTCGTAGAGGACTTTTCCATGAAACCCAAAAATGAAACAGCCCCAAACGGAGGCAACAGAGGCCGAGACGCACGAGGATAGCGAGGCGGTGGTCCCGCGGCAACAGGTGGTCGACGGTGGCGCGGCACCGGAAGAGCAGCAGCGGGACGGGGTGGCTACCCTCGCCCTTAGCATGGAGCAAGGGAGGCGAAGCTCTTGGAGGCTGGAGGTGCCATGGACCTCGGGCGCACGAGGAGGAGCAGGGAAAGGAGGTCGGGCGGGCGACGTGCTTGTGCAGCAACGACCAAGCCAAGGTCGCACACGGCGGAGGTTCGGCGCTGGAGAAATAGGAAGGCCACGGCAGAGGAACCGGTCTCCGGCGACGAGGTGCAGCAGCGGCAGCGGCCATGGAGGACGGCAGCGTTGAGGCGGGGTAGAGCAGAGGGGGCGACGGCGTGAGGATGGAAGGGCCGCCCGGCTCCGCAGGCTCCTGGCGGAGGAGGAGAAGCTGTAGGGCCGGAGCTTGGCGGCATTCCGGGTCGCCGATGCGAGGGGAGAAGGGCGACAGGCGAGGCGTGTGTGCATGCAGCGCTGCTGGCGGCGGGGTGCTGTGCGGGTGTGTGTGTGTGTGTGTGCGGCGGCGGGGAGGGAACGAGGGGAGAAAAGGGGATCGAGGCTAGGGAACGGTTAGGTTTAGGAGGGATTGGGCCAGGGAGGCCCAATCGGTCAGCTCGTCAGCTGGGCTGTAGGGGCCCAAGAGGGCTACGGGGATGGATGGCCTAGCTGGATCTCTCCCTCTGTTTTCTATTACTCACAAGAAGAAGAAGAAAAACATAGGAGATAAAAGAAATGAACCGAGGAGTAGCAAAGGAGTTTGACAAGGAGATAAATCTTTCCGGACTCACAAAAATTAGCTCGGTCCAAGAAAAATAGGAGTGAACACCTTTGCAAGAATTAAATTCAAAGTCATTTGGATTTAATTCAAATGATTTGAATAGGAAGTGAGGTTTGGGAAGGTCCAAAAATGTTGAGACTTTAGGAGGAGTCTCAAAAAAGAAGAAAGAATTTCCGGCAAGGTTTGGAGATCAACTCGAAGCAGAAAGGCATGGGATTATCTGCACGTGTGTTATGGGTGATTCCAAAATATTGGAATATAGTTTATATAGCTCCCTAAAATATTGGGAGAATATGTTTTAAAGAGTAATCACCATAGTGAATATCCCTCGATTTAAATGGACCGAAGATCCATGCAATTTATTTAGTTGAGTTAAGAAAAGAAATGACATGATGGCATGATGACATGATGGAATGCACATGATGACATGATATGAGATGCACGACACGCAAGCAATGACAAGGCAACAACAGCGAATAACTGGAAGACACCTGGCACATCGGACTCGGGGCGTCACAAATTGATAATCTAATTATTGTATCGTACTAGTCTAGAAATAATAAACTATGGAAGTATAAAAAGAAAAAACGAAGAAAGATACCTTTATAATGCAGAGAAAAGACGACTTCGGAGAGAGGAGATAATTTCCAAAAGTCCCGCCGAAGAGGAGAAAAATATTTTTCTTTAATGAATTTAGTCAAACCAAAATTTTGATTTAACCCGAACCGGATGATTTTTGGAGGCTCTATGAGTCTATATTTATAGGTGGAAAAGGTTTAGGGTTAAAAGCTAGGCAATGTGGGACTAAACATATACGTACGTAGATGAAATTTGAAAGAAAAAAACATGGGCTAAAAGTTAGCTCCGGCCGCGCGCTGTAGTTTTTTTTCAAAACAAATTCGGTCAAATAAAAAAAGGCTGGCTGGGCCTGGCTAGCTGGGCCGGCCCAGTTCGGCGGGCTTTAAGAAAACATTTTTTTCAGACAAACCAAAAATAATAAAAACAAAAATAAATAAGAATATTATATAGGCATATAATATATCAAAATTTTCATAAAAAGATTTTCTACAACATAAACATTTTACTAACGTCAAATAAAATCCACACAAATTCTAGTAAATCAAACAGTGCTACTATTGTAATAAAATCCAATAAAAATTATTTTAAAAATACTAAAATGATTTCAAATTTATTTCTCTCAAATTTTCTGATGTAGGGAATCATTTACCCCTATTTTCCATTTATTTTATTTTTGGAGAAAAATAATTTGAATAAAACCAAATAACTCCAAATTGAAAAAAAATCCAAAAGGACTTTAAATTTCATCCTTTTAAACTCCCAACTCATATTTCATATGTTTTGAAGAAATCATTTTATCTTCTCTCATGAAAATCATTGAGTTGCTTGAAGTTTTTGAATTTGAAATATTTCCAAATGAAATTCAAATATTTTCAAAAACCCTTTTCATTTAATTATATGGAAGAAGTCATGTCATCTTCTCTCTAGGGTTTTGTGATGGAATAAATTTGAATTCTTGAAGATCAGAAAGCAAAGTGAAAGTTTGAGAAAGTCCTTTTATTCCCTCTAATTTAACTTTCAAAGAGTTTCGAATTTCAATCAATTTCACACAAGCAACCACACCACAATCAAACAAAACTATCTATTTAATATAACATTCCAAAATTTAGAACTTTGGGATGTTACAAACCTACCACCCTTAAAATGAATCTCGTCATCGAGATTCAGAGAGGCTAGAAATAAATAGGTTAGGTTTGGGGGACTTCTCAAAATCCATCGACCATCACAGGGGGTCTGGGGTGCTACCACCCTTAGCAACATCGTTACGGTCCCATCAACACTCATTTACTCCATCCTTATTCTTGACAGGGCCGGTCTTCTCAGATCTTCTGGATAATTCCTTCACTAGGCTCCTCCGGTAGTGGCATAACCTTTTCCTCAATTCTTCTGTCCTTTTCATCTTGGTATGGTTCTTCTGTGATTGGGTCTTCTTAGATGATGGGTCTGGCGCCAATACTAAGCAACTATCGATATCTCATGGTGGTCAACAATTTATGGTTTCTCCTGTAGGAAATGGGTCTGGGCTTCATTCTCACCGTATGACCTACGATTGGCAGCAACTGCCTTGTACCAGGGAAAAAATACTTATACCATTATAAGGTTCAAACAAGGTTTAATATCATCGTGTCTCTACTATAGGCAAGTCACTTAGATTTACCATCCCATATAGCACGGCGAATAAAAAGAGTAAGTCGGTATGGTGATCAATCCATCCCGCACCCAAATCATTACCTTGTATATGGTTTAGCGAATCTCGCATTCTAACACTCGGTCATCCTCACAAGCATTACAGAATTTCTCTTGTCGACAAACCAAGTTCAGATAAATCCATTGATTTTGCAAGCCAAACAAACATCTAACGTTTCTTCACAACTCTCAGGTTTTGCGTTACTCCTATAAGATCGTCTGTTGATAAAGGCATATCCTCTTCCAGGGTTTTTCCTTCAGCAAGAATGTGCTTGCTTCTTGGCAGGTCCTGGGGCCTGTGGGTTATGGCCCATCTCATCACTTGTAAACCTTAAACTCATCATCGGGGCAACTAATCATTATTCCAACATCCAATTTCATGTAATATCATTATCCTTTCCAAAGGTCAAGTGTCCTCACAGGGTACTACCACCCTTGAAATGCACAAATTCATCCATAGACCATATTTCTCATATCCTCGAGAATGGTCAAAAACTTTCTTCATAGATTAACAACTCATAAAATCCAAATCAGTACCCACGATACTAACTTTATTGATCCTCAAATTATTGCAATCTCATGCACATCCATTACATGCCTCAACTTAACACCTCAATATAAAAGAATTGTTCCCACTGTTACTACTATATTTCTTTTGTTGCAAACTCAACTATTTAGCACAAGTCTCCTTCTCCTTGGGGCATTCTCTGGCATAGTGCCCTGCTCCATTACAACGAAAACATATTACTTCTGACAAGTCCCGAGGTTTCCTTTTTGGGCAACCGCTGAAGTAGTGCCCTGACTCCTTGCACCCAAAACAGGTAATATGACTCATGTCCTTCCTGGAATCCAATCTATTTATCTTCCTGGATTTTTCCATTCCAATCAGGGCTTCTATTTTCTGTGGGTCACACTCTACTTCCTCCATCGGGAATTCTACTAGATCCCCATCCAGACAATTCTGGGAGATGTGTCCTTCTTCTCCAATTGAATAGCATGACTTAGTGCATGGTTTAATTGGGTCTTCTTTGGGTCTGTCCTTCACCTCTTCCTTCATCACTGGTTCTTCTAAAATTTCCACGAGGGATCCTTTCATTGCTTCTTTCTTCTGTTGGATGGTTCTTTGAACCACGAGGTAAATGTGACACTGAGCAGGGTAGTGGGTAGTCCCTTTCACACAAGAAACAAGTATTCTGCCTAGTTGGGCATTCTTCAGCTGGGTGACTTCCTTCACAATTAGGGCATTCATCCCTTGTGTTCTCTATGGTTGTGTCCTATTTCTCCACAGAGCTTGCATGCACAAGGTTTCTTCATATCACTTACATCAGGCTTCAATTTCTAGGACATAAACCGAGACTTTGGCAAAGTCAACTTAAATTCTTTCCAAGTGGTTACTCCTTGCCATCCACTGATGGTTTGGTACATCTTCCACCAGGTAGCAGCACCTCTTTCAAAGCACTGAAGAGTATGTTGGGCCATATCCTTTCCGGCTATAGTGTTATTCTTCATATGATCTTCCATGTTCTAAATCCATCGGTCTGTCTCCAATTGAGTTATCGGTCCAGAAAATATGAGTTCATCTCCATGCATCCTCTATTGGGTCCATGGGTTTATGGGTGAGATGAGAGAGACGGAGAGGGATGCACACAATATAAACAATGGTTTTGAAAAGACAGATTTTATCTGTGGCTATCGGAAAAACATCAAACAAATGACAGCTCAAAAACGTCGCATCTAACGTAGGCATATAACCGGGGTTTGGTCTTCTAAAGGTCAAAAAATCTTCAAATTCACCAAACTCTTCAAGTCTTGTTCATGTCTCCGATGGCTTCTTCCGATCATGCTTGTCCTTCTCAAGTTCTTTTGCTAGATCAACTCTGTTGACGCGAAGTTTCTCATGACGTCCTTTAATATTTCTGGAGTTGCGTTCCAAAGTTTTGGGTTTCAACTTCCTTGTCACGAACCATGGTCCTACCGTCCTTCAGTTCCTGACGAATCTCTGGTATATCGAGGTTTTGCTCCTCCAGCTTGGCTACTTTCAACTCCTGGGTCCTAAGTTTCTTCACTTAATGTTTCCTTGTCTAATATGGCTTCCTGGAGCTCCATCTTAAAATTCTTGATGTACTACTCCAGATCCTGGTGATACACCAGCTATGGTTAAAACTTCATCTTTTGCTGATAGGTGCTCCATTGGCCCTTTTATCATCCAATCCTTCCGAAGAAATGCATGCTTAACTCAGCACGGTGACAAATAGCATAAGCGGGGAATAACATCATGGATAGCCATGTCTATGCCCATGTCTCTGCCATGAGCTATCAGTCCATAGTTGATATATCCTTCCTTAGTGTTTTCTTGACAAAATGTTTGAGTTTTTAACTCTCCGTGTTCCGGTCTTTCTCCAACACACCTTGATCTCGTGTATTGACAGCTTCAATAGTCTGACAATTCCATAAGGGTAGCTTTTCCTAGGTCATACAAATCTGGACATATAATATATCAAAAAATTTAGAAAAATATTTTCTACAATATGAACATTTTACTAACGTGAAATAAAATCCACACAAATTGTAATAAATCAAACAGTGCTACTGCTCTAATAAAATCCAATAAAATTATTTTAAAAATACCAAAATGATTTCAAATTTATTTCTCTCCAATTTTTTTTATGTAGGGAATCATTTTACCCTATTTTCCATTTATTTTATTTTTGGAGAAAAATAATTTGAATAAAACCAAATAACTCCAAATTGAAAAAAAATCCAAAAGGACTTTAAATTTCATCCTTTTAAACTCCCAACTCATATTTCATATGTTTTGAAGAAGTCATTTTATCTTCTCCCATGAAAATCATTGAGTTGCTTGAAGTTTCTGAATTTGAAATATTTTCAAATGAAATTCAAATATTGTCAAAAACCCTTTTCATTTAATTATATGGAAGAGGTCATGTCATCTTCTCTCTAGGGTTTTGTGATGGAATAAATTTGAATTCTTGAAGATCAGAAAGCAAAGTGAAAGTGTGAGAAAGTCCTTTTAGTCCCTCTCATTTAACTTCCAAAGATTTTTGAATTTCACTCAATTTCACACAAGCAACCACACCACAATCAAACAAAACTATCTATTTAATATAACATTCCAAAATTTAGAACTTTGGGATGTTACAAACCAACCACCCTTAAAATGAATTTCGTCCTCGAGATTCAGAGAGGCTAGAAAGAAATAGGTTAGGTTTGGGGGACTTCTCAAAATCCATCGACCATCACAGGGGGTCTGGGGTGCTACCACCCTTAGTAACATCGTTCCGGTCCCATCAATACTCATTTACTCCATCCTTATTCTTGACAAGGCCGGTCTTCTTAGATCTTCAGGATCATTCCTTCACTAGGCTCTTCCGGTAGTGGCATAACCTTTTCCTCAATTCTTCTGTCATTTTCATCTTGGTACGGTTCTTCTGTGATCGGGTCTTCTTACACTACTACGGAAAAGGCTAGCAGCAGCACGGGTTTTAGGTGTATCAATAGCGCGGGGACCGACGCTACTAATACGGCGCTACAGCTAACACGTAGTAGTAGCGCATGCTCACCGGTGCTACTGCTACACAAGTGTAGAAGTAGCACGCTTAATGGAAGCTCGCTACTGCTAATAGCTATAGCGCGCTTCTCCTGTGCGCGCTACTGCTACTACCGCGCTGCTGCTAACTTTTGTCCACTCGCTACTGCTAATTTTAGTAGTTTTTTTGTTTTTTTCGGCATATTTGTTTTGTATTTGAACAGGCTTTATAGAAGAATCTTTAGCACATACAAATGTCATCATGATACACAGACAAATGCCTGCGAGACCACAAATGTAATCATAGGATATACATACAAATAGTCTCATCATAATCATTATCCAACACAAAGTGGTATCTTGTCATCATCTCGAAAATAGTGATACATGCAAGTCTCGAATACTTGCAACTACAACGTCATCCATATAAACAAAGGTATACGCGAGAAGAGCTATCACTATGAGTGAGAGCGGAACTATGCAGTACATGAGGTGGCGGTTACGAGTCCTCTCTCGCACTAGCGTGAACCTCAAGTAACTAGCTTCTCCTTCTTGTCTTCTTTTGAAGCCTTTATGGTTGGCGCCCGAGAACCCATTCACTTGCGCCTGACACTCATGCCACTCGTTGTACACCCCCGGAACCTTCCCTTTGTACACGACATAGCACTTCCATCTCGCCATCAAGAAACTAGGTACCTGTTAGAGATGCATGTTCATGAAGAGGATGTACAATCATATATATGCAACAAAATATACTAGAGCAACAACGAAAAAGATAGGGTTAGCAACTAGATGCAACATACAGTACGCAAATTAATTAACTAGAGGTACGCGAGTCATCGTACGCAAACTAACAAAGTAGTGTTACGCAAGTTCGGCAGGGACTGTGGACATCACAAAGTTTCATCGCTACAAAAAGTATACAAGTTCAACCGACACATATCATCATCATCGGCATCATAAATCACTAGAAGTTCCATCCTTCCATATCATCAAGGATGGACCCTAGCTTCTTGAACGGCGTGAGGTCTAGATGTTGCATGCCTATGTGAGTTCAAACGTCAGCTCGCGATATAGGGCCGTGGTGGAACATCCCCTTCTCATTGATGACTTCTTTCATGATGATCGTCGCAATGTCGCTTTGGATGCGAAAGAAGTCAACTCTAAGTTTATAATCCGCTTCTCCATGAGATTCTAGCCACTTGTGGATATGATCATCATTTTTGCTTCTCATGCAAAGCTTTTGGTGATCCGTGTTGAACTGAATCATGAGATGGACGTTGTAGAATCCATCCTTCTTGCTTGGTTTTGGGACATGGATGTAGGAGAAGTTAGTTTTAAGCGCGAAACCCATCTTCTTGTTCCTTTGTTTCCTGATCTGCATGTGGCCACCTCTAATGCTGAAGCCTTGGAGAGCATCATCTAGAATATTCATTATGTGGGTGTAGACTTTTTTCTCGTAGTCTCTGGAAGGGTCAAATTACACGGCGTAGGAGACTTGCGGGTAAAGAACGATAAGGACGGCGCGCCCGTTGCTGCGGGGAAAAGACACCTCAAATTATTCCCCATATGAGAGAGAAGGAATGATTGAAATGTACGAAAGGGTTGTCCGGAACTGACTTACTTTGGATGATAAGGCACGAGGTCAATTTCCCGGTCCTTATTCTGTACCATGAAGTTTTGGAGGTACTCCCTAGCAGTTTCATGCTCAAAGTCGCCGAGACTCAAGAAAGACTCGTGCATGTAGTACGGATCCGCCACACAGATTTGCGAGACTTCTTCACTCTTCATGACGAAGCTCATATGTAGCGCAAAAAGGCGGACGATTGTAAAATCGAGCCGCCTTGTCAGAAACATCTCAAAGATATGGTCAAACCACAGGAAGAACACCTCCGTGGGCCGTTTGTCGACGTAGCACTTCCCCTCAGGCACACGAGTCGCGTATGTTGGATATCCTGGATCCTTTGAGGCTAGTAGGCTTTTCTCAGTCGACAGCACATGGTCGTGCAGTCTCCTGAGATCCCCTGATAGTGCCTCCAGCGGTTTCGGCGGTAGCATCGGCTCGTCCATGAGATGGAACATGGCCACACCTTTCACGGGTACACGCTCTTCAGAATGCATCGTCTGGCTGCTTTGTACTCTGGCTTGTTTGGAGGCAGTTATCTTCCCCGATCTCCTCCTCTCCTTTTTCTTGGGCACACCTTCCAGACCCTTCCTTAACCCCTGCCCCAGGGTTCCCGGGCTAAGCACTATATGACCACCGGCTAGTTGAGCCTGTGTTGAGGCGACATCTTCAGGCGTGTCCTGTGAGGAATTCATGAAGAGAGACTTTTTGCAATCCTTCCAACGACCTTCCTGCCCGAGCATATCATCCATATCCTCATTAGCATGCTGATAGCCCGATTCTTCATATGGTTGACTCATCATATCTATGTCATAGTCATACGCGTTTGTATTGAGGAAACCCATAGGGTCGACCTCTGTCTCATCATCCATTCTCTGTTTTGCAGGACTGATTACATCAGCCAGTACTATTGCACCCCCTTCATCACGTCGTCCGCCGCTCTCACTCGGCACTACAGGAGCTGGTAATTGCGTAGGCGGGGTGGTGGTCTCTGCACATGCTTGTTGATGTGTGGTTATTGGTGTGCTCTTGGCCGGCTTCAGATGAATAAGATTCTTCGGCCATAGCAGCACCCAACCCTTGCAGTTTCCAATCCATGGCGGGGTCTTGTCATCCTCTCCCACGGGATATACCAGAGGAGGCAAATGCTCGTGCACTGATTTCACACTGGACAAGTTAACCCTGAAGTGCCCAGCGGGGATCGGTTGGTTGTGGAACGTGGGTTGCATGGGGTTCATTATCATCCCCTTTCCCACGTCCACCTTCTGGCCTTTGATCAAGTAGAGTATGGTGCACGGGGTTTCTTCGCCCTGCAAACACATATGTCTGTGGCGTAAAACATCTGAAAGGCAACAAAAATGGAATATTCTATATATATATATATATGTTGGTGCGACATGTAATTACCGTGACGGCGTCGAGCTCAGCCAAAGACGAAGGCCCACCTAGCGCGCTAGAGAATGAGGACGGGCTACTATGAGCGGGAGCGACCGCGAGAGGAGGCCCGGTTGCGTGAGCAAGTGATGGTGCGGTGTTGTTGTTGTTCATGGAGTTGCTCCCGACGAAACTGGGCATCGGGAAATCATGCACCGTCTTGTCTAGATTTTCCTTCGTCCAGTTGATGATAGCTGGAACCAAGTTAGTAGCGAAATCATTTCTGCAGGCAGTTACAGCTACATTGACTGCCTGCTGTAGCAACTCATTTTTCTCACCGGCTGTTTTTTCCGCGTCCTCAGCTGCTTTTTTCTCGACCGGAAGCTTCACCTTTGCGTCGATGTCCGCCTGACTAAACTTCTTTTTCTGCTTCTTGGCCTCCGGCCCTCATTGTAAAATACCTTCCACGTGGCGCCATCTCCAGTGCCGTGCACACGACCATATTGCGGCCACTGGCCCAAAGGGAGTCCCTTAAGTTCGTTCAAGGCCCGGTTGAGAGGGGTGTCCCACTTGGGCCTCGTCAGAGAAGTAGGGCTTTTGGCTGCAAGCTGGTGATGCTTCTCCAGTAGTCTAATCAATTTCTTTGTGATCTGGTCCGTGTAAAAAACCTTTTTCTCCTTGTCCCACTTGTAGCGGGCCCTGATGAAGTCACGCTCCAAGGCGTTGGTGAACTTCGCGAAGGGGTCTGGGAGACCCGCGGCTTCACGTTCAGCGTCCTCCTTATCCCATATGGGCCTTTTACCGAGGTAGCCACGGCTTCCGAGGCGATGCTTCCCCGTGTTCCTTTGCTGAAGGCTCTTGAATTTCGCAGCCTTAGCCTGGCTGCCTCGGTAGCGCAAGTGTCCTTGAACTTTTCGAACTCCTCTTTCGTAAGTGTCGGATTTTCCTCCAGAATATTGGACAGGGGTTCGTCAGCCTCAATAGCTCGTTTCACCCTCCCTTTCCAGGAGGCCAAATCATTGCTAAACATGCCCATGGCGCGATTGTTAATCTTTTTCATTTTCGGATCATCCCACGGTTGTTCTATGTTATCATCCCGGTCGGGGAACTTGAATCTATTGTACAACTTCGTTAGGAGCAACTGCGTCAAATGTTCTTTACTCCTTAAGTCATCGTCGTTGATGCTCGCGCATTCCCGTAGGATGCATCCTAATTGGTTCCCATAGCACTTGCGAGGTTCTTCCGGCTCTAATGGCTCAAACTTGCCAGGTGCCATCCTTGTGATCTCAAGTCGTCCAATCCCTAGTTTGTTAGGTTTTCGTATCCTCTACTTCTTATGCTTCCTCTTTTCGGTAGCAGCATCGGCGCCTGTACCTTCCCCGCCGGTATATTCCCCGCCAGTCTCGGCGCCGCCATCGGTGTCGGCGCCGTCGGTGTCGGTGTCGATGTCGGCGTCAGTACCATCATCGAGGCCGACCTGCAAACCTTGCTTAGCAGTCAAATAGTCGAGGTACTCTTGTTCACCCTCATAATCCATCTCGTCCGCATCTTGGTCAGAAGGCCCAGTTTCTTCGTTGTTCGACATGTTTCCTATGATTAAGTGTCCTCGTTTATTTCTAAAAGTATGAATAAATAAGAAATGACATAAAAAAGAAATCTATGTGCCAGCACTCGATATGCCAACTATGTAGCACAAATCATGCCTTTATTCACGGCAAATTTCGGCATGACCTTTGCTAAAAAATGGACATACCGAGCGCCTGAAATTCACCAAAACAGAAATGAATCAACATTCCGGCGTAACATAGGCCACTCGGATCATTTACCAAAATTGAACCAAAACATCACATGTCCAAATGACATGTTCAAATTCCAAACATGACATGTCCAAAACATGACATATCCACATATCACATGTCCAGTTCAAATTTTCATATAAATTTAGCCTACCTAAATTTGCTTTAACAAGGGATGTTGATTTGGACAATTGCTTAAATGATGCCTTTTCTTTTAACTACAATTGCTTAACCCTAAATTTCTGTCCTATTTTAAAACCTAGCTAAATTCATAACTAAATAGATAACCTAATTAACCTACTGCCCTAACTAAAACCTAAGTAAATTAACCAAAGAACCCTAGCTAGCAGAGAGAGAGGAGGGTTTACAAAGGGTGCAGGGGCGAGGAGGCAGGCCCGACGACGGCCGAGGTTGGGAGGGGAGGAAGCAAAGGAGGGAGGCGAGGGCCGACGGGTCGGGGGCGAGGGCCGGGTCGGGGCGAGCGCCGGGGCTGGGTCGGGGGCGAGCACCGGCCGGGGTTGGGGGCGAGTGCCGGGGCGCGGCGGTGCGACGGGGGAGAGAGTGGGGATTTGGGGGGAAAAGAGGCGGGATGAAGCAGGGAGAGTGAGAATTGTGGGTTAAGTGGACATAGTAGTAGCGCGTTTAGACAAAACGCGCTACTACTACCTTCACTAGCTATAGCGGTTTAGATAAAATGTGTTGCTACTACCTTCACTAGCTGCAGCGGTTTAGATAAAACGCGTTGCTACTACCTTCACTAGCTGTAGTGGTTTATAAGGAAATCGCTACTGCTAGCTTGACTGTAGCTGTTTTATAAGGAAATCGCTACTGCCAGTTTTCCTTTTTCTTTTCCTTTATTTTCTCCCACTTTTATTTCCCGAGAGTAGTGAACGAAGGGAAGGTGATATATATTTCATCATTTGACGGTTAAATATGTATACAAAATAGGAACATATATATTACATCATTGGACCCATGCATAATAATGGCTAAGTGTGTATACAAAATAGGAACATATATATATATATATTACATCATTTGACCGATAACATACGGTTCCTCAGCGCTAACGTTTTCGTTTTTGAATCAGCTTCTTTCCCTTCTTGTTCGCCGAAGAATAATTGAGCCCCTCATTGTGACTTTGCCTTTTCCATGGAGTACGATTTTTCTTAGGTAATGTAGTATTGATTCTTCTTTTGACGTATACTTCATCATCATCGTCATCTTCCCTCATTGGGTTGCCGTACTGATCATAGTCTTCCTCGTTGGCGACTCCATCCATTCCAATGATGTTCCTTTTGCCTCTCCTCACGACAACATGACTGGGATTGCATGGGTCGGTTATGAAGAAGCATTGTGTCACGTGCTTAGCATGTACCCATGGCTTGTTTTTGGCGATAGCGTTCACGGTAGCGCTCTTGGCGTTGGGTATAGTCATGGTAGTGAAAATCCGGTTTCTCTTTCGACATTCTTAGCCCATCTGACACGGAACATCATTGTGTTGTGCAGTCCAGAGTAGTCAAGCTCCCAGATCTCCTCGACCCTTCCATAAAATCGTTCAGTTGCGCCGTTGTCGCTACCGGTCATGCATTCCATTGTCACCCCTGAGTTCTGATCATCACTGTCCATATCTTTGGCCTCCGTGTAGAATGTGTATCCGTTGATATCATATGCCTAATAGGTTACGAGGTTGGGCGAGGGGCCATGTGCTAAGGCGTATATGAGCAATCCGTCCTTAGAGCCCTCCTCCGGGGGATTAGCAATAATATGCTCTTTGAACCAATGCAGGAAAGTGGAGTTGTGCTCTCTAGTAACTTCGGCGTCCGTCCTGCATACCCCCCGGTCACGATACTTCTTTGCGATAATTTCTTTGTGAAGTGCCACAAAAGGATCTACCTCGTCTAGGTGTTGTAGCACTACCAAGTTTTCTCTGTCAAAGTCGCTGCATCGATCTGAGTATGCCACGTGCAGTTCCCTGTGACCGTTGCAGTGACCTTCTCCTTTGAACCTCCCATCGTGCTTGTTAACGGGCAAACCAACACTAACACCAGGCGGCTAGTCTGCGCCATATAGAAAATTCTCACAGAAAGAGATGCACTCTTGTGTCACATAGCCCTGGACGATGCTTCCATCCGGACGGGACATGTTACGAACGAATCCTTTGATGATCCCATTCATCCTCTCAAACGGGATCAAGTTGTGCAGGAATGACGGCCCCAAGTCTATTATGTCATCCACAATATGGACACACAGATGCACCATCACGTCAAAGAACGCGGGTGGGAAGTACATCTCAAGCTCATTCAGTATCACAACGATCTCTTCCTGTAGCCTTCGGAGCTGCTTCACACTGATCGACTTTCGAGAGATGATGTTGAAAAAGTTGCAGAGACCAATAAGCGTGTCACGGACGTGCTTGTCCATTATCCCTCTAAGGGCAACAGGTAGTATCTGCGTCATCATCACATGACAGTCATGGGACTTCATCTCGCTGAACCTTTTCTTGTCCGTGTCTAGATATCTATTTATCTTTCCACAGTAACCGGAACTAACTTTAACTCTGGTAAGGCACTTAAAGAATTGATGGATCTCAGCCTGACTCAAGGTGAAGCAAGAAGGGGGGCAATAATCCTCTTTCTTTATTTTCTTTCCCTTCTTCTCCCGTGCCTTTGTCTCCGTCTTTGTCTCATCTGACATTTTACGGGGCGGCATGTGCAGATCTTCCCTGATTTTCAAATCTTGCAAGTCTTTTCTTGCCTTCGACCCATCCTTGGTCTTATCCGACATGTTCATCAGTGTTGCGACCAAGCTCTCAAGGACATTCTTACAAATATGCATTTGATCAAGGCAATGAGGTGTATCGAGTTTGTGCCAGTACTCCAAGTCCCAAAACACAGACCTCGTCTTCCATACCTTCAGCAGCGGCTCCGGCGCCTTTCTCATTGTCTTTCCCGGCGCGGGGCATTCCTTCCAATTTTTCAACACCTCGTCGATTTTGGCACCACTCCGCTTACATGGAGGTCCTCGATGCTCAGCGTGACCATTGAATATATCTCCACGGTTCCTCCACGGGTCGTCCTGTTCGAGCCATCTTCGATGCCCCATGTACACGATTTTTCCAGACCCGCCATCTTTCCTTGACGTTAGCTGCTGAGACGTCGTATCATCCATGCACCGCGTGCATCCACAATATCCATGGCACACCTAGCCTGCCACATATCCATAACCGAGATAGTCCTGCACTGTCGTGATCAGCGCGGCTCTCATGTTGAAATACTCGCCTTTGCTGGCGTCCCATGTCTTGGCCGGTGTTTTCCATAACGTGTCTAACTCCTCTTGAAGTAGCCCCAGATACAACTTAATATTATTTCCTGGTTGTTTCGGCCCTTGAATAAGCCTGCTCATGTGAATGTACTTCGATTTCATGCACAACCAGGGGGGACGTTGTACATCCATACAAACACGGGCCATGTGCTATGGTTGGTGTTCTGGTTGCCAAATGGGTTCATGCCATCGGTACACGCACCGAGCATGATGTTCCTTGCATCACATTCAAAATACCGATAGAAGCTATTCAACGCTCTCCACTGGCTTCCATCCTTGACGTGTCTCAGCTTAGGATCATCTCCATTGTCTGGCTTCTTCCTCTCCGTGTGCCAGCGCATTAGCTTTGCTTCCTTGGGATCTACAGAATACCTCTGGAGACGGGGAGTGATCGGTAAGTACCATACCACTTTCTGGGGACATTTCTTCCCGGCCTTCTTGTATCGAGAAGCATTGCACACCGGACAGCTTGTTTTTTCCGCGTGCTCCTTCCGATAAATTATGCAATCGTTGATGCATGCATGGTATCTAACGTGTGGCAGATCAAGAGGGCACACGATCTTCTTGGCCTCATCAACACTACTAGGACATAGATTACCCGCGGGAAGAACATCCTTTAGGTACTTGAGATGCTCATCGAGGCTAGTGTCGGTCCATTTGTTTTTAGCCTTCGTCTTCAGGAGTTGGAGCGTGAAACTCAAGCGGGTCACCTCAGGAATGCAACCATCATACGATGGAGTGTTCGAGTCTACCACCAGTTGCTCCAGCTTAGCCTCCTCTCTAGAAGAAGCTCTCTCAGTACTTGTCTCCTTGCGAAGCAATGCTTGAACGTGAGGGTCCCGCACGATTGAACTTAGTACCGCCGAACTCTGCTGCATGGAGCCCATGCCGTTCTCTCCGCCGCCATGTCCGGCCCCTTCTCCGCCGCCATGTCCGGCCTCTTCCCCGCCGCCATTATCGATCATCTCTTCGTCTTGCCCTGTGTCATCATTGCCTGCCCCATTGGCATCCTCAACATCGTCATCCTCATCTTCAATTATCCACCGAGTATAGCCATCCATGAAACCAGTCATGAGTAGGTGCGCTTCGACACAACCATCGTCATGGGGGTCGAGCCAAACTATTCCTTTGCATTTTTGACACGGACATAAAACCTCTGTCCGGTTATTTTCTTTCATGTCCTGCACCGCCGACCGCAACCACCTGTCCACCATCGTTCCGCTGACCATCGTCAACTCTGCACGGTAATAATAAACAAATTGATTATAAAAATGCGTGCATGCATCAAAGTCATACAAAAATTCAGCATGGCCTTCCTTAAAAATAGGACATATATAGATCTAGAGTTTGCCCGGAATTCGCCGAAACGGAAATAAATCGACATTTTGGCAAAACATAGGCAACTCAAAAGCACAATTTGGCATCAACTCATGCCACACACACAATTTCCATAAACATATCACACACACATAAACATATTTCCATTTTGTAAAAGCATGAAATTTTAATCACCTATATCTCAGGATCGAGCACACGGTGGAGATGATGATGTAGGGAGATCAAAAGTGCACAAAGCTCTTCTTGACAAAGATAGATCTAGTTAGGGGGCAAATAGG
Source organism: Triticum urartu (assembly GCF_003073215.2). NCBI lineage: Eukaryota > Viridiplantae > Streptophyta > Magnoliopsida > Poales > Poaceae > Triticum > Triticum urartu. The sequence goes on along the minus strand of NC_053025.1, from coordinate 171,887,281 downwards.
TCACTTAACTAAATACTACATCTACCTAGCTACCTAATTTGGGAGGAGACAACTTCAACTAGTGGAGGGGGAAGGAAAAAGAGAAAGGAGATGCATTAATGGAGGTGGTGTAGTTAGGTAGGAGTAATGAAGAGAGAGAAAGGTAGGTAGAAGAGGGAGAGTAATGGGGGAGAAGTATTGAGGAAGAAGAAGAGTGAGAGTGGGAGAGGTAGGGGAAAGGGAGAGGAGGGGGAGGGGGAGGGTGGGTGGGGAAAAGGTGGTGGGTGCGGATTAGCAGTAGCGCGGGACGTAAAACGCGCTGCTGCTAAGAAAGTAGCAGCAGCGCGCTTTCGATACAAGCGCTACTGCTAACCGGGACCAAAAGTCTGCCCGATTTGAAAATTAGCAGCAGCGACCTCAGAAAAATCGCGCTACTGCTACAGCTATAGCAGTAGCACGGCTCGCAGCACCGCGCTGCTGCTAAATGGACTTGGGTGGGCACTGTCGGTCCATATTTGTAGCAGCGCGGGTTACGCCGAGCGCGCTACTGCTAAGCACTTGTTAGTAGCGGGTTTTCCACACCCGCGCTACTGCTAATTAGCAGCAGCGCTCCTTTTTGAGCTGCGCTGCTGCTAAGATTCTGTGTATAGGGTTTTCCCTAGTAGTGTTAGCTGATGGGTCTGGCGCCAATACTAAGCAACTATCGATATCTCATGGTGGTCAACAATTTATGGTTTCTCCTGCAGGAAATGGGTCAGGGCTTGATTCTCACCGTATGACCTACGATTGGCAGCAACTACCTTGTACCAGGGAAAAAATACTTATACCATTCTAAGGTTCAAACAAGGTTTAATATCATCGTCTCTCTACTATAGGCAAGTCACTCAGATTTACCATCCCATATAGCACGGCGAATAAAAAGAGTAAGTCGGTATGGTGATCAATCCATCCCACACACAAATCATTACCTTGTATATGGTTTAGCGAATCTCGCATTCTAACACTCGGTCATCCTCACAAGCATTGCAGAATTTCTCTTTTCGACAAACCAAGTTCAGATAAATCCATTGATTCTGCAAGCCAAACAAACATCTAACGTTTCTTCACAACTCTCAGGTTTTGCGTTACTCCTATAAGATCGTCTGTTGATAAAGGCATATCCTCTTCCAGGGTTTTTCCTTCAGCAAGAATGTGCTTGCTTCTTGGCAGGTCCTGGGGCCTGTGGGTTATGGCACATCTCATCACTTGTAAACCTTAAACTCGTCATCGGGGCAACTGATCATTATTCCAACATCCAACTTCCTAGCATTCTTAAATCCATCCAATTGTACTGTCTCCCTTCCTTCTATTAGTATCAAATTGAGACGGGATTACTCAGACTCATCATCGAGTTACAATTGCTCCATATTATGAACATTACACATCCTTTATATCCAATAGCACTGCATCCCTTCATACTCTTGGGGTATCCCACATATCGAGACAAAACTCATACTTATTTTGTCCACAATCCACTCCGTGGAATATTATTATCCTTTCCAAAGGTCAAGTGTTCTCACAGGGTATTACCACCCTTGAAATGCACAAATTCATCCATAGACCATATTTCTCATATCCTCGAAAATGGTCAAAAATTTCTTCATAGAGTAACAACTCATAAAATCCAAATCAGTACCCACGATACTAACTTTATTGATCCTCAAATTATTACAATCTCCTGCACTTCCATTACATGCCTCAACTCAACACCTCAATATAAAAGAATTGTTCCCATTGTTACTACTATATTTCTTTTGTTGCAAACTCAACTATTTAGCACAAGTCTCCTTCTCCTTGGGGCATTCTCTGGCATAGTGCCCTACTCCATTACAATGAAAACATATTACTTCTGACAAGTCTCGAGGTTTCCTTTTTGGGCAATCGCTGAAGTAGTGCCCTGACTCCTTGCACCCGAAACAGGTGATATGACGCATGTCCTTCCTGGAATCCAGTGTATTTCTCTTCCTGGAGTTTTCCATTCCAATCAGGGCTTCTATTTTCTGTGGGTCACACTCTACTTCCTCTGTCAGGAATTCTACTAGATCGCCATCCAGACAATTCTGGGAGATGTGTCCTTCTTCTCCAAATGAATAGCATGACTTAGTGCATGGTTTAATTGGGTCTTCTTTGGGTGTTTCCTTCACCTCTTCCTTCATCACTGGTTCTTCTAAAATTTCCACGAGGGCTCCTTTCATTGCTTCTTTCTTCTGTTGGATGGTTCTTTGAACCACGAGGTAAATGTGACACTGAGCAGGGTAGTGGGTAGTCCCTTTCACATAAGAAACAAGTATTCTGCCTAGTTGGGTATTCTTCAGCTAGGTGACTTCCTTCACAATTAGGGCATGCATCCCTTGTGTTCTCTATGGTTGTGTCCTATTTCTCCACAGAGCTTGCATGCACAAGGTTTCTTCATATCACTTACATCAGGCTTCAATTTCTAGGACACAAACGGAGACTTTGGCAAAGTCAACTTAAATTCTTTCCAAGTGGTTACTCCTTGCCATCCACTCATGGTTTGGTACATCTTCCACCAGGTAGCAGCACCTCTTTCAAAGCACTGAAGAGCATGCTTGGCCATATCCTTTCGGGCTATAGTGTTATTCTTCATATGATCTTCCATGTTCTGAATCCATCGGTCTGTCTCCAATTGAGTCATCGGTCCAGAAAATATGAGTTCATCTCCATTCATCCTCTATTGGGTCCATGGGTTTATGGGTGAGATGAGAGAGATGGAGAGGGATGCACACAATATAAACAATGGTTTTGAAAAGACAGATTTTATCTGTGGCTGTTGGAAAAACATCAAACAAATGGCAGCTCACAAACGTCACATCTAACGTAGGCATATAATCGGGGTTTGGTCATCTAAAGGTCAAAAAATCTTCAAAGTCACCAAACTCTTCAAGTCTTGTTCATGTCTCCAATGGCTTCTTTCGATCATGCTTGTCCTTCTCAAGTTCTTTTGCTAGATCAACTCTGTTGACGTGAAGTTTCTCGTGACGTCCTTTAATATTTCTAGAGTTGCGTTCCAAAGTTTTGGGTTTCAACTTCCTTGTCACGAACCATGGTCCTACTGTCCTTCAGTTCCTGACGAATCTCCGGTATATCGAGGTTTTGCTTCTCCAGCTTGGCTACTTTCAGCTTCTGGGTCCTAAGTTTCTTCACGAAATGTTTCCTTGTCTAATACGGCTTCCTGGAGCTCCATCTTAAAATTCTTGATGTACTACTCCAGATCCTGGTGATACACCGGCTAAGGTTAAAACTTCATCTTTTGCTGATAGGTGCTCCATTCACCCTTTTATCATCCAATCCTTCAGAAGAAATGCATGCTAAACTCAGCACGGTGACAAATAGCATAAGCGGGCGATAACATCATGGATAGCCATGTCTATGCCCATGTCTCTGCCATGAGCTATCAGTCCATAGTTGATATCTCCTTCCTTAGTGTTTTCTTGACAAAAACTTTGAGTTTTTAACTCTCCGTGTTCTGGTCTTTCTCCAACACACCTTGATCTCGTGTATTGACAGCTTCAATAGTCTGAAAATTCCATAAGGGTAGCTTTTCCTAGCTCTTACAAATCTAGGAATTCTTAAGAGCCTTCAAATTCTCCTAGTCTTTGGAGTCCTCAACCATTGTAGTTTCCATTATTATAATGCACGATAAAATCCTCTTCATTTTGAAGTGGTCTTAGTTGTGTGATATCTTGTACTTCTTGAAGTGGTCGCATCCGTCGAATCTTTGTGGTCAAAAGGGGAAAGGGGTATAGTCTCACTAAAAGGGAATATTTGATAAATCTCAGAAAAGAAGAGAGGTAAAAGATCCGTTTGAAAATAAGGTTTGAGAGAAAAATCTTTCCTATGGGCTTGCCAGTTTCTAGGGGTCACGTCCTACAGTCAACATGTGCTCTGATACCATCTTGTAGCGACCCGACCCAAATGGATCAAGTCTTTGTGCTTCAGTGTCATCCCTGGATCAGTATGCTGACACACACAGTACTCGAGGATTTATAACAGAGGTAAATCACATGTATAAAGTAACGTAAATACTATTACGTCAATCCAAATAGCGGAAGTAGCAACAAGGTTGTGGATTCCCATCAACACCAACGGCAAAGTTGAGTGTAGAAATCATAACCCTAACGTATCACTTACTCGTCGTAAGAATCCTACAACATGAGACATTGCAGCCACAAAGGGTCAGTACATTGAATGTACTAGCAAATTCACACTATAGAGCAATGCTGAATAATGGCTATCACTACATGCATATTTGGCTGGTGGAGGCTCTAAGTTTAATTTTTTGCATAAAGCCAATTTTTCCCTACATCAAAGGAATATATTTTATTTAACTATATAGTTTTGTTCAACATATTGAGAAGGTTCCTCCAACTCAATCCTAATTAAAAGTTAACATCCCAACAAATTAATTTAGTAGAGTGATAAGATCAATATGATAATCCAAGAACCAGATACTCGAGATGTCCATAACCGGGGACACGGCTAATCATGATTAGTTTGTACACTCTGTAGAGGTTTGTGCACTTTTCCCCACAAGACTCGATCTCCTCCGTTGGATTTCTCGCACTACATGGTGTTTGAGAAAAGGATGACCGAGACACGGTCTTTCAGAAGCATTAACTCTTTACTCTGGGTGGACCGTTACACCTACTTTCCCCTACATCTGCTAGCCCACCACTGAAAGAGGTCACACAACATACTCAACTATGCCAGAGCCCATAATGGCTTGTGGCTGCACATGGAAGTTTCTAGCATGAATAATCTTATGATCCCTTTGAGCCTGGGTGGCGGACCGTAGGATGATCACACGGGTACCTCGGGATATCCTTGGACAACCCTGGATTCTCCAGGTGCCCACAAGCAATCGACCCAGATGTGTATTAAAGTTGCCACCTTAAGTTGAACCATTAATTAACAACTCACATCTGTCATGGATACACTCAAACCCAAACCACGTCTACGAGCATAGCATGGCAATATAAGCATAACATAGAAGTAACTCCCAAGGCTTTGATAATAAAATAGGCAATAGGTTCTACCTCATCATCTTCTTCCCAGACCCACATGTTAATCAGATCCTAACCATGCAATGTTTGAGGGTGAAACAAATGCATAAAAACTGGGTAATGAAAAGTATGATCAAAGTGTAAACTTGCCTTGTACAGTTGAGGAAGATGATTCGCACTCATAACTCCTGATAGTTCTACTCATCACACTCCGTTCAATCTATCATAAGCAAGCAATAGTAACCACACATAAGCAATCACTCAAAAGATCGGAAAGAACAAAGAAGACGATTCAGAAAACATCAAAACCAAGAAAATAACTCTTGCAAGATAAAACAATTTCTAACAGTACCAAAATTATGTGAATTTGGCCTTATCAGAAAGTTTAGGTCAAGTGCTTTAATTTTCAAAAAGAATCAACCAAATCGGAGTTAAGAAACTCAAGTTATGATCAAAAGAAGTTTGAATATGAATCTGAACAAATTTTGAAATTTCAAATTTTCAAAAAGTTGATGTGACAGGTTCACTGGATAGGTGAAAACAAGACAAAACTATAGGCGCTGGTTTCATCTAATTTGGATGAACGAGTAAAAACTTATGGCTATTTGAAAAATCAAGGCCAAGCTGTTTTACGAAAGAAAATTAGCTACGGCAAAAGAAAATCTATATGTAATGTATAAATACGTAGACTAATTGATAATCTAATTATTGTATCGTACTAGTCTAGAAATAATAAACTACGGAAGCATAAAAAGAAAAAAACGAAGAAAGATACCTTTATAAGGCAGAGAACAGACGACTTCGGAGAGAGGAGATAATTTCCAGAAGTCCCGCGCCGAAGAGGAGAAAAATATTTTTCTTTAATGAATCTAGTCAAACCAAAATATCTATTTAACCCGAATCGGATGATTTTTGGAGGCTCTATGAGTCTATATTTATAGGTGGAAAAGAGGTTTAGGGGTCAAAAGCTAGGCAATGTGGGACTAAACATATACGTACGTAGATGAAATTTGAAAAAAAAACAAGGGCTAAAAGTTAGGCCCGGCCGCACGCTGTAGTTTTTTTTAAAACAAATTCGGTGAAATAAAAAAAGGTTGGCTGGGCCTGGCTAGCTGGGCCGGCCCAGTTCGGCGGGATTTAAAAAAAACATTTTCCAGACAAACAAAAATAAATAAGAATATTATATAGGCATATAATATATCAAAATTTTCAGAAAAAGATTTTCCACAACATGAACATTTTACTAATGTCATATAAAATCCACACAAAATTTAATAAATCAAACAGTGCTACTGGTCTGATAAAATCCAATAAAAATTATTTTAAAAATACCAAAATGATTTCAAATTTATTTCTCTCCAATTTTCTGATGTTGGGAATCATTTACCCTATTTTCCGTTTATTTTCTTTTTGAAGAAAAATAATTTGAATAAAACCAAATAACTCCAAATTGAAAAAAAATCCAAAAGGACTTTAAATTTGATCCTTTTAAACTCCCAACTCATATTTCATATATTTTGAAGAAGTCATTTTATCTTCTCTCATGAAAATCATTGAGTTGCTTGAAGTTTCGGAATTTGAAATATTTTCAAATGAAATTCAAATATTTTCAAAAACCCTTTTCATTTAATTATATGGAAGAAGTCATGTCATCTTCTCTCTAGGGTTTTGTGATGGAATAAATTTGAATTCTTGAAGGTCAGAAAGCAAAGTGAAAGTTTGAGAAAGTCCTTTTATTCCCTCTCATTTAACTTTCAAAGAGTTTCGAATTTCACTCAATTTCACACAAGCAACCACTCCACAATCAAACAAAACTACCGATTTAATATAACATTGCAAAATTTAGAATTTTGGGATGTTACACTTACAACGACGACAAATAATATCACTTGTGTGCCTTGTTGATGCCATGGAAGAAGAAGAGCTATGCGCAGGCCCGGCAGGTGTGCTCTTGGCAGATAGTGGTGGTTGTGCCTGCTTTCTTGTATCATGGTTGGAGGTGGCACCTGATGGAGGTGCTGGTGCAGTGGAAGTAGAGGACGCATGTGGTGTCCATGATGAAGGTCGACCTGCAGAAAAGTTTACAAGCAAGATGGAATAAACGAGTGATATTAGTATACTCCCTATACTCTAGAATGGTCTGAATCTCTCTATTTAATCCACCCATAAAATGTGCAAGCATAGCTTCATTCTCCTCAACAATACCACATCTAATCATGCCAATTTGTAATTCCTAATAATATTCTTCTATATAATTTTTTCCTTGTCTTAAACGCTGTAATTTTTGAAGTAATTCACGTTGATAATATGGTGGAACCCAACGAGTACGCATAGCAGTTTTCAAAGCAGCCCAAGTAGTTGGAATAGGATATAATCTACAATGTTCAGACCACCAAACACATGCGAAGCTAGTGAAAGCACAAACAGCAGTAGGAACACGTCTCTCCTCAGGATATTGTAAACATGTAAAACGTTGTTCAGTTTCTAACTCCCAAGTAAGATATATATCAGGAACATATCTACCCTCAAATGGTGGAATATTCAATTTCAGTTTAGGAACATGGTCATGATCTCGTACGTCATGTGGTTGTACAGCCCTACCGTTGCGATGATATACCCGAGGACGACCCGGTGGTGGTGGTGATGGTGGTTGCAAATAGTTCTATTTTGATCAACCTCATCCTCGTAATAGTCCTCCACCTCTGCAGTAGCAGCAAGAGCTACAGAAGCATCAACAGCGGCACTAGAATTTTGCCTAGGGTCAATGGGAACGCGCTATGCTCATCCCACTTGATTTGGAAGGCGACGTTGTTGTTGTTGTAGAGGTGCGACAGGTGCAGCCGGCGGTGGTGGTGGAAAACGCGAAAGCAATTCAGTAAACTTGTTATCGAGCTTTGTTTCAAACGTCTTCTCCATGCCATCTATCTTCTCCATGGCCTCTTCAAATCTGTTTAGCACATCTTGCACCTGTCCACTCATCATTTGCTGAAATTTATCATGCAACTCCTTATTCATCATGTTCTCCTAGTCAGTCTCGTCGGCTTGTGATCCTGCCATGGTTAGCAGCAAAAGAAACACACAAGAATATGATCCTATAGACTACTAACAAGAGGTGGTGGTGGGTTTCACAAAACCTCAAATCCTTACCAGTTCTTACCCAGCAACAGGTGATGATCGGCAACCGTCGTAGTTAAAACTCTCAAAGCTTGGATAGAGTGATTACCAGGGAGATTCAAATGCACGACGTAGATGTATGTGGAGCTAGGAAGGCTTATAATATGGTAGCAAAAAGGGTCATCAATAATCAATTCAGAGATGCAAAGTTGAATAAATGCTCAACGACGGTACGTGCTGGTCCTAGGCTAGACCATGCTAGAGACGCGAGCCTAGAACACTAACAAAATCATGACGCTGCACGTAAACAAGGGAGGAGCACACTCGGAATTTTTTTCCTCTTTTTTTCTTTTTTTGCACTTTTCTCTCTCTCTTTTTTTTCTCTGCAACAATTTTTTTTCAAAAAATTCTACAAATGGTCTAAAACTGCCTAGCCAGAAGTTTCCAGACTTGTTTTGTTTGAAACTGGAACTATTTTTTACTGCGGGTAGCACGAAAGTTCGGGAGTCCTACTCTGTCACGACTTGGAGTATGGCGTGATCTGGAAATCCAAAACAGAGTAACAAAATACTGGACTCGAACTAGGACTGGTGGCGGAGATGAATCTGGTGGAACGGGGACTGGTGGAAGTGATGAATCTGGTGGAACTTGGACTGGTGGAAGTGATGAATCTGGTGGAACTCGGACTAGTGGCGGATATATGTTGCAGGTGGACTCGGATTGGCCTAATGGCGGTGCATAGGTGGTGGCATATATGGACTCAGATTGGCGGTGAATTTGTGGTGATGGTATATAGCAGCGGCGATGAAGTTGGGGCAGTGGTGGTATACGGCAGCAGCGATGATGATGATGCGTTGGTGATATATGGCAGCGGCGACGTGACAACCTATGAACAGAACTCGAAACTCTAGAGGACTAGACGATAAGACCAACAACTTGACACGACTATGCAACCGCAAATTGAACAAAAAATACAGAAAAGATTATGCAAAGGTTCAGACTAGTTCGGATATGATGAACTAACCCTAATTTTTTTTGGCTTTTTTGTGGACTGTAGGTATGAAGAACAGACTCGATCTAAACTACGAAAAGCTATAAGATCTCACCGAGCAACCTAGAAAGCTGACACCACTTGATATAAGCGAAGGTGTCCCATCTTTCAATGAGATGGTGGCTATCATTTCGGAGGAAGTCGACTTTGACGATTCGACTACGAACGTGCGAGGACGTCGCGCCTTAGCAATCGCTAAAATAACTCTGAGAGGTTATTGACCACTCAGGAGCACGATCAACCTGACCACGAAGGTCTGTTTCCTGCAGGAAAATTAAGAACAAGCAAGAAACTAAGATTGCAATCTGGATATTGCGAATATAAGAGGAAAGCTTTATTGATCAAGGTAGGGTTCTGTGATGTCTTGGTCGAGTCGTTGAACACAAACAAAGTATGCGAAGTTGCAGTTATGGCGAACTTTTAATCTAAACAAAACCCAAAGTCTAAACGATGCCCTAAGGGCTGTATATATGGAGGACAGAGGGGGAATTTCGTGGCCCTTGGAGGAGAGGTCCGAAACGAACCTTAACTCTTGTTTCCCCACACATATAGACTCTAAAAACAGTCTATACTTAAGTACTACAAAAATACATAGGCCTGGCCCAATAATAAGGTGACACAGCACCTAGAATAGCCTCTGGACGACATTTATGAAGTGGCATCTTGTATATTCTGTCCAAGGCTTCATGCACTCCTTATGGTGGCTTCAAAGTCCTGAAATCATCACTTGTAACAACGTTCTTGATCCCCTTGCACATGCCATCATCTCCATGCTTGGTCTTGCTCCAGTTTTCATCCCTCTTATCCATGCCAGGCCCTTCATTTGTAAGCAAAACAAATGTATCCAATTTAGGCAGCGTCATATTCTCATGAACATTAGAATCATTACCAAGAAACAAAAGTACCTGATAATTTAATTGGCGTGCGCGAGCTCTAGTAATTGGTCCAGTACGGATAGCAGTAGGGGATGTGGGTGTAACAATGGTATTGATGTCCTCATCAATTCATCACCCTCTTGTATGCGGATTTCATAGTAACCACTTTTAAGATCAATTTGGGAAAAAGTAGTGGCACCGCTAAGTTCATCTAGCATATCATCAAGGCGTGGAATGGGGTACCAATAGCGAATGGTGATAGCATTGATAGGTCTACAACCGGAACACACGCGAAAGCTACCGTCTCTTTTTCACACAAGAATGACCGATATGGCAAGGACTCAAACTTTCGCGCACATGTCCATGGTCTATGAGATGTTTTACTTTCATTTGTATTTCTTTGGTTTCTTTGTGGTTGACGCGGTAGGGAGCTTTGTTCGGAAATGGTGCTCCGGGCATGAGGTCGATGCGGTGCTCGATGCCTCGTAGTGGGGGTAGTCCCGGAGGTAGCTCGTCGAGGAAAACATCTTGGAATTCCTGCAAAAGAGAAGATAACACTAGAGGTAGATCGTGAGAGGTGTTAGCTTTTGGTGCCTCGTCCTTGTACAAAAGGACATAGTGCATGATACTAGATGGGTTTTCACACACTTCTCTTATCTCATGCTTGGTGGCAAATAGAACTAAGTTCTTGTCGCTCATCGTGGAGGTACTCATTTTGGGCTTGTGGCACTCACTCTCTTTTTGGTGGTTCGCTCTCTCACTATTGTCTCCACGATGGGTGGCTTGCTTGTCGGCGATCACTTGGCTTGGAGACATAGGGACAAGTACGTATTCCTTTCCTTTCATCTTGAATATGTAGTGATTCGTTTGGCCATTGTGGATGACACCTCTATCAAATTGCCATGGTCGTCCAAGAAGAAGGTAGCAAACGGTCATTGGAACGAAATCACACTCCAAAGTGTCTTCATAAGCTTCGATTTTGAAGGAGACTCGCACTCTATGCTCGACTTATATTGTGCCAGATTCGCTTAGCCATTGAACTTTGTAGGGATGTGGTTGCTTCATCTTGGGCAATTGGAGCTTGGAGCAAAGTTCTTCACTTGCTAAGTTATGGCAACTCCCTCCATCGATGATGACCTTGACGGACCTTCCATTGATGTCGGCCTTGGTATGAAAGATATGGCATCTTTGGTCTTCTTCTTGTTGATGTTGAAGAGTCAAGACCTTGGAGACAATCAGAGCAGGGCTTGAATCTTCATCACAAAAGACTTGATCCTCGTTCACTTGCCGGTGTATGGCCAATTGCTCAAGTGCTTCCACTTCTCCTCGGCTTGAGGATCATGGTGCGCTTATTGGTACACTCAAAGGACTTGTGGCCTCGGCCTCCGCGTGTGAAGCATTTGAAGGAACTTGTCTTGACGGTCTCATCGGTTGGGGTAGATGATGATGAAGCTCTCGACCTGAAGTTGCTTGTAGTAGGATGATGACTTGGAGTTGTCAAAGTTTTCTTGTAACTCGACTTGTCGTTGTTGCTTATAGAAGGCTTGGTTGATGTAGAAGGTGTTGGAATCGTTGAGCTTGAGTGTTGGAGAAACCATAGGACTTGGATGAGAACTTGGCATACTTGAAGTCATCTTGCACATGACGTTCCGCTTTGGCATACTTGAGTCCATTAGAGAAACGTGCCATAGTTTGCTCATCATCTTCCGTGACATTGGCTCGTATCATGGCAATCTCCATTTCCTTGTAGTATTCTTCAACGCTCTTTGTTCCTTGCTTGAGGAGTTGGAGTTTCTTGAAGAGGTCGCGGTTGTAGTAGGTAGGCACGAAGCGTGCTCTCATGACATTCTTCATTTGCACCCAAGTAGTGATGGGTGGTTCACCTCTTTCCTCTCGATGCTCAATGACTTGTTCCCACCAAATGAGAATGTAGTCTTGGAACTCAAGGGATGCCATCGCGATCTTCTTCTCTTCTTCATAGTTGTGCAAATGGAAGATTTCGTCGACCTTCAATGCCCATGAAAGGTACTCCTCAGGATCATTGCTTCCATTGAACTTGGGCATGGTGAACTTTAACTTGCCGTAGCGTTGCTCTTCATTGTGTTAGGGTCGGGGATGATGACGTCCTTGACGTGGAGGATCGTCTCTCACAACTTGCTCTTGTCATGGAGGATTTCCAATGTCTTCTTGCTCGTGTTAAACTGAGGTTCATGGCGAGGTTGTGGACGAGCTTGGGGAACCTGACGATGCACACATGATTGGTAGTTCCTCTCTTGAACTTCTTCGCGAAGTGCCTCTTCTTGTTCGTGCCTATGGCGGTTGCGCTAGGCATCAGTGTGATTCGTGTCGTAGAGTGCACGTTGATCTTCAAGTGCTATAGCTTCTCACAATTGTTGTTCTTGGCGGTGTGCCTCTGCATCTTGTGCATCTTGGTGTAGGCGCGCTCGTTCTTCCTCTTCTCGTTGGCATTGTCGTTGCCGTTCTTGTGCTTGATCGAGAGTAGCTTGGTTTTGATGATGGCGATGTTCTTGCGCACGAGCTTGCTCTTGATACTCATTGTCATGTAGAGGATTGCGGTCTGCGTGACGATCTTGACGCGCGCCACGACGAAGACTGTTCGATCTCGGTGTACTTGAGTCGGAGATGGTGTAGTCAGAGTGTCGACTTGAGTGGCTCCGTCTTGATGAGGATGAAGTGGAAGAAGAGCGGTTGAGCAACAAAGCACGAATCTCGCCCATTCTTGCGTCATTCTCTTGCTTGTGGTCATCGAGCTTGTTGTTGAAATAGTCTCTTGTACGTTGCTCGGACAGTCGCAAGTCGATGGCGAGGTTGTCGATGCGTTCACTCATTGCTTATTGCTCTTGATGCAATGCACGCTGTGCACCAAAGAGGTGGCTCTTTGTGACGTATGAATAAATGTCGTCATGTTGCTCGAGGAAGAGTGGGTTGGTAGAAGTACTTGGCCTATCCATCATTGCAAGCAATTCTGTGAGTGGTAGAAGGAGCAAAACAATACCAAATGTACCTTGACCGAAGTTGAAGATGGATCAATGATCACTCCAATGTGGAACAAGGAAATAGCACAATTAGTACCAATTCTTGTCGGTTTCTCACACCTACACAAGTAAAAGCTTATGGTGGAGCTCGGTTAGGATGGTGGCACAAAATTTGATGCAATTGTTAGTGAACTTCAATAATGTTGGAAAAGATTCGCAAGTTTGCAATGCAACAAGTAGACCAATAGCAAAATATGGTACATGGAAACACACACGCAAAGAGATAAGTGGGGTCGTGCAACCAAGGAATGAGCCAAAATGTGGAATCCATGAAAATGCTCTTGTTGCACAACACTAGAGAGACGCTAGCACGATTGCACAAAATGCAGATACGAAGACTTGTGCACAACCTACTAAGCAAAAATGCAATGGTTTCTCTCCCAAGTATGTTCTATGTATGGTATTCCGATGATATGATCCAAGATGATCTAGTATGACAATCTTAATGTTGTATGATGCTATGGTTCTTGCTTAAAAGCCTTTTGCTTATCTTTCCCTTTTGCATAAAAGCTTGGTTGGCTCTTTCTCTTTTGAGAACTTTCCTCATGCAATGCTTCATGAACCAAGATAGCAATTGTGTATGCGATGACAACTTTGTGACACAAGAGATGATACCAAGATATGCACCAATGATATGGTATGTATGCTATGGGAAGTATGATAACTAATGTGCACAAGTCGCGTTGCTGGCAATACTCAAAGGCTAGTCTCGATGGGTAAGCTACACAAAAAGTAAGGCTATGGGGTTATCAAAGCAATGGCAAGAATGATGTATCCCAATACCAAGATGAGGTTACCGATTCTTGCTTACGGTATAGTGTCAGAATGGTGGAGTGGTTGTTGTCGATGACGCGTCCGTGGCGAAGATGAGCGGTGGTGATGTCGATGTCGAACCGTACCTATATAGCCGAAACACTATAGGACATTGAAACCGCAACACAAATTCTCAAAGCAAAATGTGGCAAAATTGTGTCGGAGTGGGTAGCGGATCAGCGTAAGGTGGTTGCGGAAAGTGGTTGTGGTCTGGGACTGCGTATGCGGAAGTGGGGCGGTGGCTGAAATTTTTGGGGGTGAAAATTTCAGTTTTTTCAGGGTTTTACGGATGTCCGAGAGGGGGCCAGTCGTCCGGTCGTCAAACGTCCGTAAGCTGTCAGACGTCCGGTGCCTGTGCGATTTCGGGCACGGGATGAACTGCTAGGGTTCGTCATGGATGTGGCGAAAATGGTCAAATCCAGGCGATTTCGTGGATGAAAAAGGTGGAGACGAAGGGGGAAAGCTAGATCCACTGAAGGCAAAGCAAATCCATGGATCAAATTCAACAAAATTTCATTACACCAACAAATCATAAAAACAAATTGGGGCTATTTTTGTGGGGAATTATCAAATTTGGGAAGGAACGCAACAAAATCAAGCTAGAAAACACAACGGGGAGGCTCTGAAATCGTGATCAACGTGGCTCATGATACCAAGATGATGTAGGGTGGAACCCTAGATGGCCGATCTTTCACAAAAGGAGAGGATCCCAACAAGGAACAGAAAGAACACGAGCGGAAACACGAGAGAATCACTCCAACCAACAAGAACAATCACACATATGCTAGATCCTCAAACACATAAGAGATACATGATCCTCGGTCAACTAAGGATGATACAAGTAGCACGATCTTCTCTGTGAGGAGGTCTTGGGGTTCTTCCCATGATGGGGTCTTGAATCCGCTTGGGGGATCTTCTCCGAGGAAGCGCGATCTCCAGGAGAAGGTAACCAAGTGGATGAGCAAAGCTCTCACACAAATATGAGCTAATCCTTTGCTAACCCTAACTAGGATGAGGAGGAGGTCTATTTATAGTCTTAGTGCAAATGGGGGCGAAGTGAAGGGGTACATCGGCCTCAGCCCGCAACTAGACACAGCCAGGGGTCGGACATCCGATGGGCGTCGGATGTTCGGAGGCTCGGGACGGTTTGGACGTCCGTAGATCTTCGGAATTCCGTAGATTAGGTTCTGTCGCCGCGGCGCTAGACGTCCGTAGGGGCCCGGTCGTCCGATCTTCCTCGTATTTCCGCTATTTCCGCTCGGGTGGTGTGGCGACGGTCGTCCGGGGCCTGGGAGGTGTCGGTCGTCAGGACCAAGTCGGGCGTCCGGCCATTGTAGCCTTCGATGGCCTGCATTCCTTGGGACGTTGTGACCTTCAGGGGCCGAACGTCCGGCTGGGCTGGTCGTCCGATGGCTGTAGCTTTCGTGGTAGCTCTTCTTTTTGTCCTTCGCGCTCAGTGTCCTCGCCGTCTTGTCCATTGGGTGTAAATGTTCTGTGGCTTTCCTCCAAGTACCTAAGCACACATAGTGTTTCTGTATGAGGTAGTAGCCATGTCTCATGGGCCGAAGGTGGTAGTTCGGAAAGGAGCGAGTTCACCTTATCTTCGATAGCCTTTGCTCGTGCTCTTGTCATTGGTCCAAGTGGTGTCGTGGGTGACATAGGTACATCCATGGGGATGACCTTGGGATGCTCCGCATCATGCAAGATCTCTCGAGACGAGGTGACATCTCTCCTTAGTGACATTTCGTACGACCCACGTGAGACATGGCTACTACCTCAATCCAGAATGTTATCTGTGCTTAGGTACCAAGAAGACTCTCTCAGAAATGCTCATGATGATGGACAAGTCCTCGAGTACATGGACGAAGGAGCACGACGAGAGGAACCAGAGAAAGGCTATAGGGCCTGGACATCCGGCCCCTGATGACTACAACGACAGCAGCAAGACAGCGGCTACAAAGCTACAGGACCCGGACATCCGGCCTAGCCCCAGACATCCGGTCCGACGCCTGGACATCCGGACCCTTCTAACCAGAGAGCAACTGGAATCATCTCCAGCTGGCCCGTACATCCATTCCCGACCTCGGACATCCGTCTTGACACGAGCCGCCGGACATCCAGCCCCAACCTAGACATTTGGCCCACATCCTAGACATGCGGCACACAGCCGGACATCTGGCCTCTATATACGTACAATAAATGGGCCGAAGGCCCATGTACCCCTCCAACTCGTCCCATCTTGTACTAGCACTATATATAGACCTCTACCCTCTCCATGTAGGGTTAGCAAAGGATTAGCTCATTAGAGATACAGCTTTGCTCATCCACTTACCTACTCTCATTGAGATCAATGTCTCCATGTGAGATCCCCCGAGAGGATTCGAGACCCCTTCATAGGAAGGTCCTCCGAGGATTCAAGACCTCTCTCCTCACGGATTGGGTTAACTATCGTTTGTATCCTCTTGTGTTGTATTTGGATCATGTATCTCTCCATGTGTATGTGGATTTAGCACATGTGTGATTGTGTCATGTCTATTTGAGTGATTTCTCCATTTTCCCTCCAAATCATGAAAGATTGACACCATAGGGTTCAGCCCTACATCATCGATAGGGGCCGACCTCGAGGCCCAGGAGGTCCGGCATCAGGAGGCAGCCAGGGGTGACTAGAGGCTAGAAAACCATCTTGGCGTGCAAGCTAAGATGGCGGCGACAGGAGATTTATTAGGCACCGTGTAAACCCTAGCCCTCATTTTCTATATAAGATGGGCCTAGGAGTAGAGATTCCCATCTACTTTTCGTAGACTAGACTCTCAGTAGGTAGCCATATTCATCACCATCCATGTGACCCCCTGAGGGAGTCCTGGACTAAGGGGTCCACGGGTTGCCGGCCTATCTCTTATGGATGGACAAGTGGGCCGCTCTGCAACTATTAGAGGGTCGAGCTATAAAGCGGCCCCATTCCGGACAGGAAACTTTTGAAGCCTTGGTGTGTCCTCCAAGTCAAGATAGGAGAATCGGCAAGTTTTTCTCTTTATTGTAACCGACCACGTGTAACCCTAGGACCCCTGGTGTATATATAAACCACAGGGTTTAGTCTGTAGGGGCTAGAAGAAAAATCATCATCCTACTCACCTAGGGTTTAGTTCATCTCATCTCGTGGTACATCGACTCTATAATCATCCAATACACTTCAATATAATCAATATAACCTAGGGTTTTACCTCTTTGAGAGGGCCTGAACCTGGGTAAACATCATCTCATTCGTCCCTTGTTCCCCATTGATCCAAGATCGACAGCTCGGGACCCCCTACCCGAGATCCGCCGGTTTTGACACCGACATTGGTGTTGTCAATGAGAGTTCCACTGTCGGATCACCGAAGGGTCAATGGCTCACCTAGTCATCAACAACGCCATCCGCACCGGGGACATCTTCGTCCCCGACCAGATTTTTGCGTTTGGAAGTATCATACTGTACGCTGATCCGATTGGTTGTCACGGCTAGGTCTAAAGTTTTGCCCCTGATCAGGAGATCAGGCTCGGGATCCTTGAGTTCGTCACTGACTCCCGGGGAGTTCTTACTCTGATGAAATATCCAGCTCCCCTTGAAGAGCTTGCTAATCCTGACGCTTTAACTTTGGGAGCGGTAAACCTAATAGGGACTGATGTCACCCAGGGCCAGGCCTTAATGCCCGACCCTGTCGATTGGTCCGAACTAGTTCCGGCCAAATACCACCTTGGCGCAACTTCGAACGCCCCCGGAACGGCGGTACTGCAGGTCAATCCTGAATACTCCGAGAGTATGGACACGGCAAACCTCTAGTCATTGAATGATCTACTAGATCGGATCAAAGCCATGGGAATTTCCGATGGCCGATCCTCGGTCTATGATCACATCAGGCTTAAACCCGATAACAAGGTAATTTACACCCCACCCGTCACGCACCTCTTCGCCACCATTGATGATTTGGTTGAAGGCTCGCAGTCACCAGAGTTAAAGAAAGATAATGTTTGGGTTTCCAATCATCCAGCCCAGGAATCTAGCTCGGAATCCGATGTTCGTCCCGAAAGGAGCCCGGGATCAAGCCCCGAGTTAAAGCATGACCTCGAGGCCGCACGACAGTTTCCGGTTGATAGTCCGGAGTCTCAATCTGGCGTGCCGGATACTACGATGGTGCAGGAGACCACCGCCGAAGCCCCTGACCCGCAACCTATTAGGGCGTGACACATTTGTAAGGTTTCAGGCTATACCACATTACGGGTATATAAAGCTCAAAATGCTGGGGCCCAATGGCATGATCACAATCACAAACGTTTCGGATAGAGCTCTTCAGGCCAAAACACAAAACAGCATCGCTTGCCCTTGAAGCACTATCCGAGACTCTGCAGCCAGGAATTAACCACACTCCCCGCAATGGTGGATAGGGACAATGTAGTCCTCAGTAAAATTCCCAAATCCACATCCTTCATACCAGCAGACAAAATCGTCAAATTCCAAGTGCATCCAACGGATCCCAGCAAAATGGTGTCCATTAGAGCCTAGCTGGACCCCACGGATGAAGAACCATTGCGCACGTTCTTGTGCGAGAACTGGGACATATTTGCCTAGCACCCTTCAGATATGACAGGAATCCACAAAGACTAGCGGAGCATAGCCTGAACATAATTAAGAGCTTTAAGCCAGTCAAACAGGTGTTGCGCCGATTTTCCGAACCCAAGCATCAAGCCATGGGTGAAGAACTAGCAAAACTACTCAAAGCCGGATTCATCTGAGAGATCAAACACCCCGAGTGGTTGGCGAACCTGGTCATGGTGCCTAAGAAGGAAAAATCCTGGTGGCTTTGTGTGGATTTTAAGGACCTAAATAAGTCCTGTCCTAAGGATCCCTTCCCCTTACCCTGCATAGACCAGATCATTAACGCCACTGTAGGACACAACTCGCGATGCTTCCTCGACGCCTACTCTGGATACCATCAAATTAAAATGAAGGAATCTGACCAAGCCGCAACCGCATTCATCACCCCTACCGGCCATTCTACTTCAACACAATGCCCTTCGGTTTAAAAAATGCAAGCGCTATGTACATACCAGCGCATGATTCAGACATGCCTAGAAAATCAAATCGGCAAAACGATGGAGGCATACATAGAAGACGTGGTCATTAAAACCAAACATGTAAACCAGTTGGTGGACGACCTCCGCCAAACCTTTGATAACCTGCGGGCTTACGGTATATGGCTCAATCTGGACAAATGCGTCTTCAGAGTTCCGCCGAAAAACTACTCAGATTTATTGTCTCCCATAGAAGAATCGACGCCAATCCGGCCAAAACCCGAGCGCTATCCTAGCCAGTGATCCCTACGGAGCTGAAACACGTCCAAAACTAGCAGGCTGCATGGCAGCCTTGAGCCGCTTCATCTCCCGCCTTGGTAAAAAGGCACTACCGCTCTCAAACGGACCAAAAACTTTGAGTGGACCAATGAAGCAACTAACACACTGGAAGAAATAAAAACGTCATTGGACGACAATCCTATACTAGCAGCACCCGGCATCGGTGAACCCATGTTGTTGTACATCTTGGCCACGAATCAAATAGTGAGCGCGGTTCTCGTGGTAGAATGAGAAGGAGGGCCACAAGTTCTGGGTGCAGAAGCCAGTCTACTACGTATCAAGGTGCTTACCCCATGCAAATATCGGTATCCACATTACCAGAAGATAGCTTATACAATTTTTATGGCATCTCGAAAACTTTGACACTACTTTCAAGAGTGTTCGGTCATGGTGGCATCCGAAGTAGCACTAAATCAAATCATCAATAACAGGGACGCCACTGGACACATTGCCAAATAGGCCATAGATCTCCTTCCTTTCGAAATCATGTACAAACCACGCTGAGCTATTAAATCTCTAGTGTTGGTCGATTTTCTCGCTGAATGGACAAAAGCCAAGCTCCCCAGGGAATATAGTACATACTCACATTGGACAATGTACTCCAGCGGCTCCAAAATGCTAGTCGAACTAGGGGTTAGGGTGATTCTTACATCCCTCGCTAGCGATAACATCCGGTATGTACTACAAATTATGTACACTGATTCCAACAACGCAGCCGAATATGAGGCCCTATTACATGGGCTTAGGATGGCAACATCAATGGGTGTACAACGGCTCGAGGTGCGGGGAGACTCTAACCTTGCCATATCCCAAGTCAACGGCAAATTCGACACTAAAGACCCAAAGATGGTGGCATATCGGAATGCATTTTTAAAATATCCGCCTGGTTCAAAGGGTTAGAATTTCACCATGTCTCCTGAGACAACAATCAAGCTGCTGACGTCCTTGCTCGCATGGGCGTCAAGCGCGACTCGGTCCCTAAGAACACCTTTGTGGAACGGCTTGTCAAGCCCGCCATGGTGTGGCAGGACGAGGGCAAGGACGCTGGAGCCAATGGCCCAGAAAAGATCATCCCTGCTGTCATCAAACAGGCAAAGAAATCATCGGAGGATCGGCACTCGAAGAAACAACTTCGGCGCACGAAGTCATGGCAGTCATTGCGCCATGGACCGAGCCCTTCCTCGCCTATCTTCTGCGTCAAGACCCCCCCCCCCCCCGATGACTAGACCGAGGCATAATTCGACGCTCTAAAGCCTATAAGGTCCACGAGGGTGAACTGTACAAAAAAGCACTACCAGAGTCCTCCGGAGATGCATATCTGAAGAGGGGCGGCAACTTCTGTCCGAGATACACGTTGGCATGGGTGGTCACCAATAGCTTGGGCCCTGGTCAGCATGGCCTTCCGAGCTGGGTTCTTCTGGACCACCGCTCGCGCGGATGCACACACACTAGTCCAACATTGCGTCGGATGTCAGCTCTTTGCAAATCAAAGACACATGCCCCACGGCTCTCTGGACGATACCAATTACCTGGCCTTTCGTGGTCTAGGGGCTGGACATGGTCAGACCACTTAAAGGGGGGACCAAGAGGAAGAAATACCTACTGGTCATGGTCGACAAATTCACTAAATGGATTGAGGCGAAACTAGTAACTTCAGCTAAGTCTAGATCGGTCATCGACTTTATATCCGGCGTGGTCCACCATTATGGTGTCCCCCATAGTATAACAATGGACAATGGATCCAATTTCACGGCCTAGAAGGTAAATGACTGGTGCGCTAACATGGGCATCAAGCTCGATTATGCTTCAGTATATCACCCACAGACCAACAGATAGGTCAAGCGGGCCAATGGACTAATCATGAGCAGCATAAAGCCTTACATGGTCCATTCCCTAAAAGAATCTGATTGCCACTGGGTGGAAGAGCTCGACTTTGTATAATGGGGACTGTGCACCACCCCTAACCTATCAACGGGATACACGTTGTTCTTCATAGTGTACGGCACAGAAGCAGTCCTCCCCTGCGACCTCATTCATGACGCCCCTAGAGTGCGCATGTACGAAGAAAAGGAAGCTGAGTTAGAAGAGCAGGATGACCTGGACGCCCTGGAAGGAGAGCGCGACACAGCTCGGGCCCGCTCTACGTTTTATCAGCAATAGGCCCAGTGCTACCAGAGTAGGGAAGTTCGTGCGAAGGCATAGAACATTGGCGAACTCGTCCTACGTCTCCTTGAGAAGCAGAAGAATAATCTCTCGCCCAAACGGGAGGGTCCCTTCATAATCGATGAAGTACTAGCAGGAGGAGTGTATCTTCTCTGAGACCCAGCAGATAATCGCCTCGAACCAAACCCATGGATGCAGCTCAGCTTCGGCGCTTCTACGGCTAGTCCGGTCTCGCCACTCCAACTAGCATTTTCTTTTGTTAGAGTTTTTCTTTTATTTTTACTTTTTGAGGGTGGATAGCACCTCCCAGGTTGTGTTCAGCTAAACCAAACTATGTTAAGCTTACTTGGGCATACATATTTAAATGTACAACCCAGTTATGCCTAGGGGCTTCTCTAACAAAGTTGATTAATATATCTTTTGTGCATTTATTCGCCTTTTTCGCATTTGCACCCTTCCAGTATCATTTTTAAGCCATTATATGAGTCAATTTGACTTAAGTTTTGGCCAAGCTGGGTTACCTCGCTCCTATGCTAACCTTCTAAGTTCATGATTGCTCGGCTAGAGGCTAAAGGGAGCACCTCTGCGATTGTTACGACCGGATTACCCGGATACGTACCTCAGACGGGTGGAGCCGAAAGCTAGTGTTCTTAAGAACATAATTGTTCAGCTACGAGGCCAGTGAAAATTATTGGTGATCATCATCAAACACTCAGATTTATTTTCCTGAAGTAACCATCACCCGCATACTATGACTTTCTGGTTAAAACGCCTATGGTCAACATAACAACCCCAAGAAAGGAACCAGTGGAGGAACTATTTTCTTTGGAAGATGTTTCTTACATTAAATAGTAATATAATATAACTCCCTTTGCGTGTTCTTTCTGTTCATACCAAATGGACGGATTGCCTGGTTCCCTGAAGTGATTTTCTGTTACAATGGGTCACACAGTTCGGAACACTCCCCGGCCAATGGCAGGAGAGGTTGAATCTGATGGATGGCTAAGACAACGTTTAAAACACGATGGAGATTGTTTGATGTGAAGTACATAGATACATAGAATCAAACACCCTGCTTCTGGTCAAGATTATCTATTACAGTATCCAGGGCCCAGTCTTCTTGAGATAACCGAGCGGCTGGCATCACTTGGTCATACACCAAATGGAGTGGCACTTCCCACCTGTCTGGCCCTACCGGCCCTACCCCAGCTAAATGATTCAGGTCCATCTTGGTAAAGCGGGTGTTAACCATTGCCCATGCCTCTCGTGCTCCTTCTTGGCAAGCTGACATCTTCCAAAGGTCAAAGTAATGCCGAGCTCCTTTAAATCGATTAGCCAGTTCGACCATCCCTTTTGGAGGCATCTCGTTTGGCCATAGCGCCTTGATCATGCTCCCGATAGCTTTTTGAGCTTGCTCGTGCCCGATGGATAGTTCCATTAGTAGGTTCCCTCTGAACGAGCCAGCCTCTTCTTCGGGATGCCCGGTCAGGAGACCTAACAAGAGATGTGGCATGTTATTACATTCACATCATATGCATGCTTTGCGTGATTAGAATTTGATATTTCACTTACCGAACATGCCGCTTTTCAATCTATGGTTCTCCTTGAAGTTTTGTGCCAGCTAAGATTTTAATCTCTCTATTTCCTTGGCCTGTTGCAGGTTTTCTACTTTAAGCTTGTTCTTATCCTCATGGCTTCGGGCCAGTACTCAATGGCCGGCTTCATGCTGTGATTCGGCATACCTCTGGGCCTCTTTGGCCGCTTTCAAGGCTTTCTCCAGTTGGCCTATGGACTTGGCTTCTACAAGGAAATATTTTTTCACAAAAGACATCCTAAATAATTTATGCACGGTAAAACTTTCTACTCACCATGTGCTTCCCGAGTGAACTACTTGACCTCCTCCAGTTCAGCATGTGCAGCCGCCAACTATGTTCGATTCAGCTCAAGGTCCTCGACCAATTTGTTGTTTTGTTCCCTCAAGGCCTGCACCATGTTGAAACATATGCATATTAAGACCCTTAAAACGGTCGTACCACCAAAATTAATGCTCGGGGGCTACTAGGTTAGGATTTATGTTTGGTTATCAAAACCAATCACAAACCTGCATATTGGTCGATAGAAGATGGGTGATTCCCTCAAGTCCATTCGGGTGACTCCGAGTTAGGCATTCTGACGCCCCGAGACCGATGCTCGAGAAAACTTCCATGTGTTCCGGGTTTCGCCGGGTGTTTCATTTGTGTCGCCCTTTTATTTGTGCATTGCATCATGTCATCATGTCATTTCTTTTCTTAACTCAACTAAATAAATTGCATGGATCTTCGGTCCATTTAAATTGAGGGATATTCACTATGGTGATTACTCTTTAAAACATATCCACCTGATAATAGGGAGCTAAATATTTCTTTAATTTGCAATTCACCATAACACACTTGCAAAATCCCAATGCTTTAGTCATCACGTCTCTTGGCCTTTAACTTTGCCCATAAATTCTTTCGTCATTTTCCGGAGCTCCACCAAAAATCCGAACATTTTTTGGACCTTCCTAACCCTCACTTCCTATTCGAACCATTTGAATTTAAATCAAATGAGTTTGAATTTAAACTTTCAAAAATGCCCACTCCATTTTTCTTGGAACATGCGCATTTATGCGAGTCCGGGAAATTTATTCCCGTGCTCAAATTCTTCCTCTAACATTCTCTTTTCTCTTTTCCTTTCTCTTATTGTTCTCTGTTTTTGTAAAGAGAAGAACTAAGAGGGAAGAGAGAAGCCTAGCCAGCCTGGCCATTTGGGCTTGCAGCAGCCCCGTCCCACCAGTGGCCCAAGGCCCAGCCGGCCTCTGTCTAACTAACCCTAACCTAGCGAGCCCCGATCCTCTCTCCCCCCTTCGTTTCCTCCTAGAGCCGCCAAGAGAGCCCCACGCTCGATCTCCCCGTTCTTTCCCCTCCCGCAGTGCCACACGCACACACGCACAGGGCTGCGCCCGATCCCCATCTCTCCCTCCTCACGCTCTCTTCCTCGCGCCGCCTGACACCGAACGCCTCCTCCTTGCTGCCTCGCATGTCCCATGCAGGAACTCCGATCTCCGCGTTGGATCGTCAAGGCCTCTGCTTGACTCCGTGTTCAACTACACGGTGAGACGCCAAGTACCACGACTATAGTCGTTGCCCCGAGGACACCGAGTACGACTACACACGACGATGCGCCAAGTACCTCTACCCATGACCCGAGAACGTCTACGACCCGTGTACAACTACCGTCGCCAAGACCCGGATCGACAAGCACCACCCCCGTCATGTACTACTACAAAACCGGAGAATTCGGATGCCTCAAGTCCCCGAGGAGACCCGCTTTTCGTCAAGTTCGACTACCGTAGCGCAGAAGACCTTGGATGCTCGAACGAGTACCGAACGAAACGCCAAGTACCACTATCGCCGAGTACGACTACTTCCGCGATGATACGAGAACAACTACCGCCGACCCTCGAAGCCTCCGTGGATGTCAAGTCCCTCGTCGTGACCCCGAACATCTACGGAAAATTGTGCAACTAAGAACATGAACGACTACCGCCGCCAAGATCACGAGTACCTCTACCGTCGTCACGTACCCCTACTTCCACTACGAATGTCCCGAGAACGTCTACTTCCTCTACTTGGCACCGAACGAGAACCGTCTCGTTTACACACGCTTCGAAGGTATAACCATCGAGACGACATCCGTGATCGAATGCTTGCGATGTTTGAGATGCTCATGTTCGAACCGTGTTCGAATTGTCGATGCACGTTGCCCCACTTTTGCCTTGTTACCGTCTTCTCATGGGACACCCGGAATCCGGGAGCGCCCCACCATGTTTTGCACGCATCCGCACATTTCTCCTTTGCATCGGTATCTCACTCAAGTTACCGGAACCAGAATGTTGCCGTGGCACCGTTTCGTTATCGTTGCTGTGGCACCCCTTTTGTTTCCGCCACGATGACAAATGCTTCTTAATGCTCTTGTCAACTTTTAATAAAATTGCATAAACTTGAACATGCCATCCGCATCATGTTAACAACTTTATGTTTAAAATTGTTGTTGCACCAAATTGATAAATGCATATGGGGATTTACCGGATTTGTTGTTGGTTATATCCGGCCTCATTTAAATTGTTAGATGATATAGTTTTGTTATACTTCACCTCTTTCCATATTAACCAACATTTAATATTGTTGGGTACCTAACCGGGAGAGAACTAAATAATTAATGTGGTGTTCCGTCAATATGCAACTCGTTGCATATTGAGCTCCACTTAATTTGTAGAATTTTCTTGTGCACTTTGCCATGCCATGCTTCATTAAACCGGACATGCATCATACTTGATTGTGCATCATGCCATGCTTATGTGGTGGTTGTTTACTATGTTGTTTGCTTCTTTCCGGTGTTGCTTCTTCGGGTTAGTTCCGATAACGTCACGTTTGTGAGGACCCGTTCATCTACGTCCGTTTGTCTTCTTCATGGACTCGTGCTTCTTCCTTGCGGGATTTCAGGCAAGGTGATCATACCCTCGAAATCACTTCTATCTTTGCTTGCTAGTTGCTTGCTCTTTTGCTATGCCTATGCTGCGATACCTACCACTTGCTTATCATGCCTCCCATATTGTTGAACCAAGCCTCTAACCCACCTTGTCCTAGCAAACTGTTGATTGGCTATGTTATCGTTTTGCTCAGCCCCTCTTATAGCGTTGTTAGTTGCAGGTGAAGATTGAAGTTTGTTCCTTGTTGGAACATGGAGATCATTCCTTTTTGGAACATTGTTTTACTTGTTGGGATATCACAATATATCTTATTTAATTAATGCATCTATATACTTGGTAAAGGGTGGAAGGCTCGGCCTTATGCCTGGTGTTTTGTTCCACTCTTGCCGCCCTAGTTTCCGTCATATCGGTGTTATGTTCCCGGATTTTGCGTTCCTTACGCGGTTGGGTTATAATGGGAACCCCTTGACAGTTCGCTTTGAATAAAACTCCTCCAGCAAGGCCCAACCTTGGTTTTACCATTCGCCACCTAGCCTTTTTCCCTTGGGAGTCGCGCATCCCGAGGGTCATCTTTATTTTAACCCCCCCCCCCCGGCCAGTGCTTGTCTAAGTGTTGGTCCAAACTAGAGCCCCTTGCAGCGCCACCTCGGGGAAACTCAAGGGATGGTTTTAGTTGTACAGATTGCTTATCCGGTGTTGCCCTGAGAACGAGATATGTGCAGCTCCTATCGGGATGTCGGCGCATCGGGTGGTCTTGCTGGACTTGTTTTACCATTGTCGAGGATGTCTTGTAACCGGGATTCCGAGTCTGATCGGGTCTTCCCGCTAGAAGGAATATCCTTCGGTGACCGTGAGAGCTTGTGATGGGCTAAGTTGGGACACCCCTGCAGGGTTTTGAACTTTCAAAAGCCGTGCCCACGGTTATGGGCAGATGGGAATTTGTTAACATCCGGTTGTAGAAAACTTGAAGGTGACCTTAATTAAAATACATCAACCGCGTGTGTTACCGTGATGGTCTCTTCTCGGCGGGGTCCGAGAAGTGAACACGGTGTTGGAGTAATGCTTGACGTAGGTTATTCTAGGATCACTTCTTGATCATAGTTGTTCGACCGTGCTTTTGCCTTCTCTTCTCACTCTCTTTTGCGTATGTTAGCCACCATATATGCTAGTCGCTTGCTGCAGCTCCACCTCATACCCTTTTACCCTTCCTATAAGCTTAAATAGTCTTGATCGCGAGGGTGTGAGATTGCTGAGTCCCCGTGACTCACAGATACTTCCAAAACCAACTTGCAGGTGCCGAGGTTACCGTGCAGATGACGCAACCAAGCTCAGGAGGAGCTCGATGAAGATCTTGTCCTTTGTGTTGTTTCGTTCTAGTTGATCAGTAGTGGAGCCCAGTTGGGGTCGTTCAGGGACCTTGTCGCATTTGGGGTTCTTCTTTTATTTTGGTTCCGTAGTCAGACCTTGAGTGTATTTGGATGATGTAATGCTTTATTCATGTTTTGTGTGAAGTGGCGATTGTAAGCCAACTATGTGCCTTTTTCTCTTATGTATTACATGGGTTGTGTGAAGATTACCTCACTTGCGACATTGCTTTCAATGCGGTTATGCCTCTAAGTCGTGCTTCGACACGTGGGAGATATAGACGCATCGAGGGCGTTACAAGTTGGTAATCAGAGCCTTCCCCGACCTTAGGAGCCCCCACTGCTTGATCGAATTAGCTCCCGTTGTTGAGTCTAGAAAAATGTTTTGAGTCATTAGGAATTATATATCGGAGAGTTTAGGAATTCTTTTTACTCCCCAATCCCTTCATCGCTCTGGTAAGGCATCCTGACGTAGAGTTTTGACTATTCTCTTCTCAAATTTCACAAAAAAAATTAGGATCACGCGGGTATCTTGGAATCGTTCCGATGGTTTTGTGACGAGAACATTGTTCTTGGTGCCTCCTGTCATTTAGGGGTTGTGGCAGTGTCCCGGGGAGTTGAGCTCCGAGATGTTGTCGTCACAATTTTATCATTGCAATTCTGGAATGCCTGAGTTTAGTTTCGCCGACATCGAAAATCTCTTTTATGTAGTTGTTGGTGAGATAACCTCGACGCCACCCAGTACTGGGGCGGGAGTTCGGGAGTATTGCCATAGCTTGTATAACGGATGCTTTTCGAAGGTTGAGGTAGATGATTTCTGAAGGTTTCTTGGTTATGTGTTGAAGGATGGATACAGCTAGATGTTGGATTTGCTAGTTTGGTTGAGATATTATGCTTCCCCTGTATCCCCAACACCTGATTGCATAACCGGAAAATTTCGGGAGTTTATAAGTGGGAATTCAAGTAGCTCTTAGGATATCTTTCCGACAGATGTATGATATGAAATTGGGCTTCGACGTCTAGTGGTCCGCCTATTCACGGTCGGTTTTACAGTGGTCTCGTTGTGTCTTAAAGAGTCCTTGGCTATGTCGACTCGGGGACGCTTCATATGTCATGTGCACTACCTTGTACATGATGGTGCTGTACGATCGAGCCCGTGTAGGCCCCACCACGAAAACTTCGGACGAAATCTCTATCATATGTTTGTTTCGGCTTATTCCGCAAGCCAATCCTTTGTTTTGTTTTCAGTTGTGGTATTCGAGTTGCTTCAATGTCAAAGGTTGATTCCATACCTTCCCGAAATAGTGTTCTTATACTCCGATGTGAATACCAATCCTTCTTGATCATCAAGATTGTTTTTTTCAATCCCTTTTAACCGGCGTGCTTCTCTTCAAGTGGATCTGATCATTTCAACATCCGCAAGATCAAGTATCAGTTTCTTCTGAACGGTGTTTGTTTCATCCGTCTCCAAGTTGCCTTTGTTTTCCCTCCCTCCCTCCCACCCTTTTCTTCAAGGAACCAAATTTCTTATTCAAGGATCATTTTAATGTTGTGAAGTCTCTCCATTCTTTTACGTCAATGTTCTTATCCGTTGATTCTCAGGAAGATGCCAACGAAGCTTCAAGTTCGTCACTCTTCACTCGTTTTCTTTTCCGGTGGATCCAATTCAAGCTTTCGGTGTTGATCATATTCTTTTCTGTATTTCAAATGCTTTTCTCGTGCCGGTGCATCTCATAGCCATTCATTTCTCCCTATTCATTTGTTCCGAAGTGCTCAAGATATCTCGAAGATTCGTGTTTTCCACTCTTCTTTCGTTCAAGCTCTTTCGAGGATGTTCCCTCATTCAAGTCATTTAATTCAACCGGTGCTTTCTCTCGCTTGAATCGTTCAACGGTGTTTCTTTTGAGTGGGCCCTAACCCACAGGTCTTCTCCCAGGATCTTACCTGACTCTTCTTATTTTTCCTGGAGCTTTCCTCAAATTTCTTTTTGAAGTTTGACATAAGAATGAATTATCATCAGTCAAATGTCTTTCTCCAAGATCTTTCAAATTCTTTTCATCTTTGACTCAACCTTTTCTATTTGGCATTCCGGAGTGCATCAACAATTCATGGTGGTGTTTCTCGTCGTCATTCTCAGGTTTTGAAGAATGAAGAAGACTTTTCCTCCATATCTATTCGTTCTCTCTGAGATTCGTGATTCTAGCTTGTTGCCATCCTCTCAAAATTATTTTCGATTGTGGGAATTCTTTTCACCTATCCGGAGCAATTCAAGAGTCTTCTCAGTTTGTTATCCGGAGTCCATCAATTCAGGTTTATTCATTCTCAGCTGTCAGTTATCATTCTCCTATCTTACCGGTGCATCGTTCAAGTGATCTCTAATCAGTTTGTGATCCCTTTGTTCTCTTGTATCTAAATTCTCTCAAGTATCTCCGTCCATTTCATAATTATTCCCGGTGTTCCTTTATTTTTCCTTCGTTCGTTTTTAATTCTTACCGGTGGCTCGCTCAAGATTTCTATTCCTTTGTTATTGTATTGATTCAGTCGTTATTTCTATCCTACCGGTGGTTCGTTCAATATTTTCCCAAGTTGGCGCTATATCTATCTTAATCCTTTCTACGAGAATAAGTAGTGTGCCAAATCCATTGATTGTCATCAATTTAATTGGTGAAGGATACGCATAACGTAATTCTTATTCTTGCTTCATCCAAGTGATTAATTCTTTATTCCGGAGGCTCATCAAATTCTCGGTTTCACTTGATTCATTTTTCTTTCCCGGAGTCCCAAGCTCTCGCAATTATATCACCACGGAGATTTATCTAAATCTTTACAAGGTTCAAACTTGTGTTCTCAACTACCCTTTCTTTCTGTTTGATAATTCTTTTGTTTAACGGAGTTCTTCATGAAGGTTCTACATGATGTTTCATAAAGGATTTAATTCCTTCTCGAAGTGTTCTTCAAGATTCTTTTCTGAGGAGTTCAAGCATTCTTCATCTTGCAATCTGGAGTGCAATTCATTCTACCATATCATTGGAGGTGGTTTTACATCATTCTTGATAATTTTCCTTCATGTTTCATGATTCACAAGTTATCAAGTATGAGATATTTTAAATCCATCAACCTCTTCGTTGGAGTTATCTTGGGTTATATTTCACCTAAAGCTTTTCCTAAGGATTGTTGCTATTATGGTGCTTATAAATGACCCAAGTTCTTCATTTATCCTCCCGGTGATATAGTTTCTCGTCTCCTTGTTCATATCAATCCAATTCTTTTCCCGTGAGTGGCAGGTTATCACCTCTAGTTTCGAGATGTTTTTCTATAAGCCCA